>NW_022195112.1:0-157107 GCF_008641045.1 Pistacia vera | reverse complement strand
CTTTATTTAATTTGTTAGAAAAATTAAATAAGTGAAATTACGGTTAAATGTGTGTTCGCACATATTTAATTAAATCATCATTATTGTTAAATGTTAATTAAATATTAATTGATTTTTAATTGAGATAATGACGAAATAAATTAAAATATCTAATTTGGAGTGTTTGGCAACATGGAGTGTTTGGGTTGGAGCCCAAGCCCAAGCCCATTCCATGTGGGAATAGGGCAACTTAGTTTGCCTATAAAAGAAAATGTGTGTGAAATTAAGTAAGGATTTTATTAGTTCATTTTCAATTAAAGAAGAAAACACACAGCAGCCTATACACACTCTCCCACACCACTTTCACTATTTGATTGGAAAAACAAATATTTATTTTTCTTCTTGATTTCTTAAAGCCAAGGAGGATCTAGCAAATCCCTTCTTGGTTCTTGGTGGTTGTCATCGTGTGGACTTCTTGGTTCGATCCTACACTTGGATCAGTAGCAAACACGTTCAGAGACAATATTGGTGGAGCCTCCAACGTGGGTATGAATCTAAACCTTTTAGATTTATTTTATTTTCTGCAGATTCTTGATATTATACATAAACTGTAAAATTTGTGCCTTGATTTTGGGCTTTAAGGAACGATCTACGGTTGTATAAAATTTTTGTTTTCTACTGAGCAACCGGGTCGTTTCCTAACAATGTCAAGCATTTCCTTTGAAAAGGTCATTGAGGTGTAGAATTATGGTAGCAACATCCATATTCTCATGCTACTTTTGCAGCTCAGGTGTCATAAATGCTAACATAAGGCATTGAACAGCACCAGCATCATCAAAGAACTTTTGGTAAGTATCCTTTACTTCTTGAGTGGCATCAGGATCAGGCTCAGCCATATAAGGCTTGTTAAGGATATACAATTTCTTTTCGGACTTTAGATAATTCGAAGATTTCGATACCAGTCTGAGAAATTGGATCAATCCAGCCTGTTTTCTTTCTTGATTATTGGTCGCAGGTTCATATTGCTCATTTTGGTGAATCTACAAATGCAGAAAAGTAAAAGTCACTATAATTTTCATTATTATTTAATAAGGTCTTTTATTAAAAATGCTCCCACTATTTTATTCAAGCCAATAGCCTTCACTATTAACTCAAGAAAGCCTGTTGGCTTTCCTAGTGAACTGAGATCTCATCTAGCCCATTTCAAACCTTCGCTTTGATGAACAAGCCAAAATAGGTTGATTAGGTAGGCCAACAAACTTAATCCACACCAGTTGATAGCTCCCACTACCAATTGCAAATGTGAAACAAGCCAACAAGCCAATCACACAATTCAATGGCTGAAGCTATCATCCTCAAGTGTGATTCTTAGTATTAGTATAGTGGACACTACATGTTACCACGTACACACAACAAGTGTACTTCTCTAGTATGCCTATGACGTGCTTATCAACCTTCGCTTTGGTGAACAAGTAAAACACATCATTTTAAGTCAACCCATCACCATTAAGGAAAATTCCAATGAACTTTAACCTCCCACTGGTAGAAGTGTACCCTTCGCTTTGGTGAACAAGGTTCCAAAGAACAGTTGTTTGATTAAAGACATGCTGATGGAAAGTGCTTCAATGACTTAATATCTTTTATTTGAGGGGTTTTTATTTTATGTCTCACCAATTTATTATCTTTGTTAGAATGACATCATTTGGCATGTTATTAAACATTCAAGTTTAGCATGCATTATAAGCAAACTATAAATGTGCCGGTACATGGCCCTAACTAAAACCGATTTCCTCGAGCCTAGAGGAATCGGTGGATCACCTAGGGATCCTATAATAAATATCTTGAGTCTTCAAGTATGATCACTTCGTCCTTGCTCCGTCTTCATGTACATTACAAAATACATCATACTAAATTTACAATGAAATTAATACTACACTAATTTTACATCGATAAATTTAGAAACCTCGAGTTATATTTGAGGGGAATAAGAAGAGAAGAGAATGTACATTGAGAAGGGGGAGAAAGACAGGGCATGCAAGCCTTATTTAAAATTTACAATAATATACATTAAAACATTCACCATAGGTCTAAGGCTAATGTACCAAGCACCATGCAATATTCAAACAAGTACATTGCATACATTCAAAAATAAACATTTTGAATTGGGTGGGTGAAATTTTTAATTATCCTCTGAAAATTTGCAGATCTACTTTTGGTCCAAAAGTATTGAAACTTTTCACTTAAGCCCTGCACACTTGAAAGTATGCTTGTCGCGGCAATGGTTTATATCGCTGCGGCGTGCACTGATTATCGATCAGCATGCATGCACAGGTGAGATCGTCACGGCGATGGTTTATATCGCCACGGCATGCTCTGATCTTCGATCGGCACACACGCACAAGTACGATCATTGCGACAATGTTTTATATCGCCACGACATGCACTGATTTTCAATCAGCTTGCACGCATGAGTGTGATCGCCGTGACGATGGTTTATATCGCTGTGGCATGTGCTAATTTTCACTTAGCGAGCATGCTTAAGAGTGATTGCCACAATGATGGTTTATATTCTGCTGGTGCAACTGATCTGTAGTAGATTAGTTGAATTAGCAACCAAAAAAAAAAAAAAAGGACCAACGAATCTTTGCAAACAACTTAACTTTTGATATCAACGAAAAATCCTTATCACATTATACCAATTTTGCAAATCATCAACAAATTGAATATTATCAGGTGTAATGAATCAATTGATTATTCAAAACATGCCATTAACAGAAAATTTTTACAAATTTAAAAATCAGTTTATAAAATAACATGTCATCAATCAAATACATGTTATCAAACACGGATTAAACAATATAATCTGGTACCTGAGGCTTTGATACCACTGTTAAGAATCGATCTATCCAACATAGCGGAAAAAACAAAATTAAAAGGATGAATCAATTCCTCTTATGCCAAGATCCAGGTATAGACTATATAGTTTACATGTTAAAACAAAATTCTGCATAAAATAAAATTAATCCATTCGAGGATTAGAAATCTTACGCACATTTGGAGGCTCCTTCAAGTATCTTGGAATTTACTTCGCTACCAATTCAATATAGAATCCCAAAAACGGTGATCTACACGAAGACAATATGACGAATTCACTAATTAAAGGCCTTCAAAGAATCAAGAAGATAAAAAATTTCTCTTCAATCTTATGAACAGGACACAAGAGAGAGTGGGTGGGTGGCTAGATTTTTAATTGAATAATCATATATTGTTTTAACTCAAGTTGCACTTATATTGTGCAACAATTACAACCCTATTCCTATAAGGAATAGCCATGGGCTCCAACCCTAATCCACCCTTTCAACCAAACACCCTTTAATTGGTATTTTAAATTTTAATTAATCATTATTATAATTAAAATCAATTAATATATAAAAAATATATTAACATTTAATTAATAATAATAATCCATTTAAATATATGCGTACATATATTTAAATATAATCTCACTAATTTAATTTTAATATTAAATTAAATACAGGCAAAAACCTCAACAAATTTAATTGTACTGTGAGATTACCAAAATACCCTTTCATCCTAAAAGATGAAAATCCCCTTTCACAAACTGATTCTTAAATTATCTTCTAAGTGTGTGATCCGTAGGCTTCTCATCATATCGGTAGTGAGTAGTATCGCGATTTACACCAATTAATCGTCTCACTACACACAGACCAAGGTTGGCCCCTAGTAAGGCATCATGGCCACCCGATAGATTCGGATTCAGTGAAATAGCTACCAATCAATGATATGATTACTGTGCAATCAAATCCTTTCATCATCTGTTATCTCATCGAGGCTGAGGTACAGAAATAATATCAACCTCAATTATTCTTGATATCTTTGTATTCAGTTGCTGGACCAATGACCGGATAAATAAATTAGATTGAGCATCAACTCAATCCCACTGTGGCCACAGATTTAGTGTCATTGCCATTTATTGAATTACGCAGTGAGATAACTTCTCCCGTACCAGGGAGTGATGAATTCTTTGTCGATCCACCATAGTCTTGATACACTCCTCGGTGCAGCTAATCACTACCATAATGATAGTTCTAAATAGAATTACATTGGGCTAGAGTCAAACTACACCAATCGGTGCACAAGGCGCTCTAGTGATCTTAAGTCTAAGGATCACATGCACTACCATTCGTTAAAGTATTTATTCCATAGACACTAGGGTTACCATCCATATGGAATCCTCAAGTGGGTTTGTCCAGTGAACTTGCCTACAACAAACACTCATGCGCTACACCAGGTTGTCAGCAAACAACCTTGATAAGTGAGATTAGTCACTGTCTTTCGATGGGATCGTTCAATGCTATGATAGCCTTACCATATTATCTATGTCCTTGGTTAGAATAATACTAAGGCTACGGACATTTCTAGAATGACAACCATATGTGATCATAGGGTTCTCACTATCAAGATTTTAAACACTTGATACCCTTGTCACGATTCTACCATCCTAAGGACATATAACAATACATACAGATATGATTTACACGATATAAAAAAATATCTTTTATTGATTAATAAACATTATTACAAAGAGTCAATTTTACAATAATTTATTGGCTTTATGGCACCTACTCTAACAGCAGCTGCCTGTTGCCACACATGGTGGAGGGGATGGTTGTGTGTTTCCTCACATGACCTTGGCCAAAACCCTTTAGGGTCTTTTCAGGTTGAGTGCTAAGGCACAAAACCACTATCCCCAATAGCCTCGGTTGCAACACGTGGGAATGTCATCATGTTCATTGTAACACCGTTGTGTAGGTGGCGGCCCTGGGCTGTTCACTTTCGAAAACAGCCCAGACTTGATGGTTATGTGTTTACCGATGTAGCCTTGTTCTTCACTTTGAGTATTCATTCAAGTGTTTGACACGTTGAGCGTTTGTATGCGCAATTGTCCTGTTCTGGTAGCCTGAGATTTTCTTTCGGGGAAATTGCTCTCATTTATCCTACAATGCTCATTTTTGAGTGATTCCAAATCTCACATGTTCCTACATGTGTGAGGATCGTTATAGTGAGATTACATTAGTTTTTGGACTATTGTAGCAGTGGGTTTCAGTCTATTTACCGTCAGTTGATGCTGGTGCATGTTAATTCTCAGCATGATCGTAAATAGGTTATAACAGAGTCAATAGTGAGTCAATTAACTAATGGTTTGCACCAGTAGATTGTAAACATGTTGATGCATGTTTTGAAAGTATTTAATGCTACAATCCATATGTTTCTATGTACGTAAATCTACTGTTTCAGGCAACTTATGCGTTGGTGTAGGAGGACTTTATTTTGGGCTGTTTTAGGTGTTGTTACGTATAGATGTTGGTCCGGAATTTTGTATATATTGTTGATGCATCTTATAATCACTCTGGAGGCCCAACAAAAAGGGACTAAACTAAAAGGTTTACAATTTGTTGGGTTCATAAGTAACGAGGTAAAACATCAAGGGGTAACTTGTAATTTATGAAATGATAAAAAGTTTCTGTTTTTGATTGATTGTTATATGCATATTCTTGAGATGAAATTGCATGGTGTTGGTTGCATTTGCCTTTAGACCTAGCTAAGTATGAGGATTGTAAATTCAATTTAAATAATGTAACAACTGCTGTAACTAGTACAATGCATGCATAATAATGATAGAAATGGACCCAAAACTTTTCTTTTTATTATATGTAATAAGCCTTTTGTACACAAAGAGCATCATTTACAAAAAGCCATTTACAAAAACAAAAACAGGGGAAACAGTGTAGCTATTGCTCCTCGCTTGCCGACGCCCCTCCGACTGCATCATCACCTAGATCCTGCATCCACAAAGGAAAATAACGGGGTGAGCACAAAATAATGCTCAGTAAGTAAACCCTCTATCTGTTTATCTCCTTTCCCCATATGTATTTCTCCTAATTCTTTCCTCACATTTTCTGTTGTTTTCTACTAAACGTCATGTCCTCATCTAGCGAGGTACGGCCGGATGACGTTCACAAGCACCATCTCACTCTTTATGACTGTCGAGTGGAGTTCAATAGCACGAACCGTTCTTAGTGACTACTGAGTGGGGATCACGAAGCACCTACCCATTTTCGTAACTATCGGGTGGAGACCACAAAGCACCTACCTGTTCCTCATGACTTTTGGGTGACGATCACAAGCATCAACCCGTTTCTAATAACTAATCGGGTATGATCACAAAGCATCAACCCGATTCTAATAACTATTCGGGTGATGATCACGAAGCTCAACCCATTCTTATAACTGTCGGGTGATGATCACAAAGCATCACCCATTTCTAATACTCTTCTCATTCACTCTACTCTAGCACTTCTCATTCTCTCTACCCTTAGAGTAGTTGCATCCACAAAGTTCTCTACTCATAGAGCAAGTGCATACACAAGTTTCCTACTCTTTCTTAGGTCACTTCTCATGCACAGTTAATGCCTATGGATGGTTCATCTCCACTAATGCACTTATGAAATGCCAACATGCAATGTTGCAAGAATTAAGGTTCACTACTCATACTCAACCCTCTATTAGGCATTTCATCAAACAACTCAAGAGCATAACAAAACTCTACTATAACAATAATTCTATGTCTTTCTCTAACCATCCAAAATGGGGAAAAACTCCCTCACATAGCCATAATTCCTGCCATAGAATAGCACTTCCAAAAAGGATTTCTCAATATCCTTCAATTCCATCTCAAACTACATTTCCAACCCATCTCACTTCTCACAATTGAAGTGTATGAACAACCACAGCAATAATAATCTCCATTTAAAACTCAATAACATAGCATAAAACATGTATATAACATACATAACTAATTGCTATTAAAAACGCTAATCAAAAAATTCTCAAATCTCAACTTGGGTTGGGATTTACTTACCTTGTTATGGAGAGATCTCACTAGCTCTTCCTTTCTCTTGGATTGCTTGACTCTTTCTCTACTCTTAAACAAATAAACCAAAAGACCTCAAAATTCAAATATACCTAAAAACTCACAAAGCTTCACAACCAAAGCAAGAATCCTTACCTTAGGTGCCTTAGATTGATTTTCTACCCTTAATCCTCCAAAGCCCTTTAAAAACAGATCCTTGAACAAATGAAAGAGAAATTGAGAGGAAGTAAGAAGGGAGAGTGGCGATGGAGAAGAAGAATGAAGAGTTTGCAATGACTTAATTCCTTTTAACACACTTTATGCACAAGCCTTCCCATTTTGCCCTTACTCTTCCTTATGAACTCCATCTATATCCTTTGATTCCTTACAAACACACCCCCACACTAACATATTCTCCATGAAAAATCCTTTCAATTTACTCCTCACTTTTCCTACTAATTAGGGGTAGAATGGTCAAATTGCCCTTAGGGAAGAAAATATCTAAAACTTAACAAACATTTTGGTTGGCACGTCACCGCGGTGAGGAAGCTTCTGTCGCCGCGGCGAAACTGTCCAGCAGCTTCCCGTGGCTTCAACACCTCTTCACCGCGGCGAAGATTCTTCTTCGCCCCGGCGAAGCCTGGAACACTGAACTTCTTCTATTTCAACCAATTTCAGGGCAAGTATTCAACATATCACTCAATCAAATGTCAACCAAACAATAATACTAATAAACCAACTCAAATAAGAGCAAAAGAAGAAACATTAGCTACGTACCTCAAGTGGAGCGTCACAAATAAGGCCTGTGTGCCTTGCCTTTCTTTTAGTCTCTTGTAATTCTCTCTCTCATCTTACTCCCCTAGAATGTAAATCGAGGTTTCTCGTTATGTTAGAGTAGGTACCCTAGAGCCAAGCCTTTTTATAATGTTGACTCTTGTAATAATATTTATATCAATTAAAAGGCTTTTTCTACATTATGTAATTCATATTTATTGTATGTCGTAATGTATGTCCTTAGAATGGTAGAACCATGACGAGAGTATCGAGTGTTTTAAATCTCGATAGTGAGGACCCTATGATCACATATGATGGCTATTCTAGAATTGTCTGTAGCCCTAACATTATTCAGACTAAGGATACAGATAATACCATAAGTGTTAGAGTAGGTGTCCTAGAGCCAATCAGTTATTGTAAAATTGACTCTGTAATAAATGTTTATTTATCAATAAAAGGCATATTCTTCTACATCGTGTAAATCATAGTTATATGTAATGATATATGTCCTTAAGATGGTAGAACCGTGACGAGGGTATCAAGTGTTTCAAGTCTTGATCATGAGAACCCTATGATCACGTATGGTGGCCATTTTAGAAACGTCCGTAGCCCCAGTATTATTCTAACCAAGGACACAAATAATATGGTAAGGCTATCATAGTGTTGAACGACCTTGTCGAAAGGCAGTGACTAATCTCACCTGTCAAGGTTGTTTGCCGACAACCTGGTGCAACGCACGGGTGCTTGCTAGAGGCAAGTTCATTGGACAGACCCACCAGAGGATTCCATATGGATGGTAACCCCAGTGTGTAACAACTTCTTTCTACTATCATATTCATAAAATATATCAATAAAAAGACAAGTATATTTATCAAAAAGGTTGGGTCCAAAAAGTTTCTTTACTTAATAAATACATTCTTTACAAAGTACAACATCATTTGTACAAAAGACTCTCAAAAAGACAGTGGACAGTGTAGTCAAGTCTCCCCGCTTGCCAACGTCCATCCAACCATGTTCTCACCTATGTCCTGAAAAACAGAGAAAACAATGGGGTGAGCACAAAGATGCTCAGTAAGTAAATCTTCTACTGTATAATCCCCGTACAAATCTGTTCGTACTCTTGTTACTCTCTCTAGTTCAATCTCTCTTGTTCTTTCTCTACTTCTAACTCTTACCATTCTTTTCTTTCCTTCTATTCTCATCACCCATGGAGAAATCATAACCATACATGGATGAGATATTAAAGTATAACAATGCATTTTCTTTCTATTCTTTTCTTATTCTTATTCTTTGCCGGTCTTGGTCGATGCATGGATTTGGAACCCTTGGTCATGTGATTGTACTCTCTATCTCGTGTATAGCCCTCATCCGCATGTATTCTCACGGCTATACAAATTCTGTTTCTCATTCTCATTCCGCCCTCTCATGGCGGAGACCGCTCTCTCTCATGGCGGTTTACATGCAGGTAACTCTACACTCACGGGTTCCCCATCACACGACCTATTTTCTTTTCTTTTCTGTAGCACTTAATAATCATTTTATTCTCTAGTGCTAGTTCTTTCTTTCTCTTTATTCTCAGAGAATTAGTTCTTTTCTTTATCTCTATTCTTAGAGAGTTTCTTTCTCATATTTCTTTCTCATGTGATTACTCAATTAAACATATGCATATGGATGGCTCATGCCTAAAATCTTTCTTATATGCATTCATGACATGCAAATAAGCTATGTTGCATAAAGTAAGGTTCTCTACTTCTACTCATGCTTCTTTTAGACATTTCATCAAACAATATGTGTGCATACATAAACTCTATTCTAATTGTTAATGATATTTCTTTCTTAATCATCCAAACTAGGAGTTTAACTCCTTTAAAAACATCATACATCCTGCAAGGAAAACACACTTCAAATATTCCTCTTAAATCCTTCTAATTCTATCCACACTTCTACCAAACTTTAACAACACAATCCACCCTTCTCATGGTGGAAATTCTTTCATATAACAACATTGAACTCATTCATGAATTCATCAACTCATTTCAAACATAGAAATTCAAGCATTAAGCACATATATAAAATCTCTACACATCATTCAATCAAGTAAATCACAACTTAGGTGAATTTACTTACCTTAAGCTCAAGGAGAAACCACTTAAGCTCTCTACTCTTGAAGGCTTGATACTTCCTCTTAAACCTTCAATACAAACTCAATAAGGATCCTACTCTTTCAACAATAAAACTTACATCTAGAGTAAGGATTCTCACCTTTTAGTGCTTAGGATCAACTTGTAACAATTTCTAGTCAAAAGCTCTTCAAAGATCCTTGGAAACTTGAATGAAAATTTGAGAGAAATGAAGGATGAAAGAGGCGGTGGTGAAGAAGCAAATGAAAGGGTTTCTAAAGCTAAACCCTTAATATCTCATATTTTCTCCACTCTTTCCCAATATACCCTTGCTCCTTCTTTGAAATTCTACCTATGACCTTTCATTCTTTGCAAAAACAACCCCATTCAACCTATTCTCCATGCAATTTCCTTGCATTTCACTCCCCACTTTTCCTGCTAATTAGGGGTAGAATGGTCATTGAGTCCCAAAAGGAAGAATTCCCTAAAACTCAAGGAAAAAATTCAGCCGAGTCTTTGCCGCGGCAAAGCTATTTCTTCGCCTCGGCGAAAACTCACAGCAGCTACACAGGATGTAGCACTTCATCGCCGCGGCGAAGCTTTCTTCTTCGCCCCGGCGAAGACTGTAACATCCAGATTTCGCCAAGTCTTACAAATTTTCAGGGCATTCACTCAACCAAACCAATACACCCTTTCAACTAAGGATAAACCAAGCAATATTAACAACATATAGACTCAAATGAGGATAAATCAACAAACATTCAAGCCATTCATCAAATCTTAACTACGTACCTCAAGTGGGGCGTTGCACAGTGTCTATGGAATAAATCCTCTAACGGATGGTGGTGCATGTGATCCTTAGACTTGAGATCACCAGAGCGCCTTGTGCACCAATTGGTGTTGTTTGACACTAGCCCGACGTAATTCTATTCAAAGCTATCAATACGGTAGTGAATGGCTACATTGAGAATTGTACGAGACTATGGTGAATCGACAAAGGATTTATCACTCCTAGGTACGGGAGAAGTTATCTCATTGGGTAATTTAGTAAATGGCAATGACACTAAATCTATGGCCACAGTGAGATTGAGTTGATGCTCAATCCAATTTAATATTCCTGTCATTAGTCCAGCAACTGAATACAAACATGTCGAGGATATCTGAGGTTGACACTATTTTTGTACCTCAGTCTCGATGAGTTAACAGTTGATGAAAGGATTTGATTACACAGTAACCATACCGTTAATAGCCTATGGTTTCGCTGAATCCGAATATATCGAGTGGCCATGATGCCTTGCTAGGGGCCAATCTTGGCCTGTGTGTAGTGAGACGATTAATTGGTGTTGATCGCGATACTACACACTACCGATATGATGAGGAGCCTACGGGTCACACACTTAGAAGATAATTTAAGAATCAATTTGTGAGAAGGGTATTTTCATCTTTCAGGATGAAAGGGCATTTTGGTAATCTCATAGTGCAATTAAATTTGCTGAGGTTGCTGCATGTATTTACTTTTAATATTAAAATTCAATTAGTGAGATTATATTTAAAGATATCTATGTATATATATTTAAATGAATTATTATTATTAATTAAAAGTTAATATATGTAACGCCCTGTAACAACTACTGAAAACTAGTACAATGCATGCATAATAACAATGTAAAATTGGGCCCCCAAAAATTTCTTTTTATTATAATTCATATGTCTTTTATACACAAAGAGTACTGTTTACAAAAATTTGTTTTAAAAGACAAAACAGGGGAAACTGTGTAGCTATTCCTCTTCGCTTGCCGACGCCCCTCCGACTGCATCATCACCTAGATCCTGCATCCACAAAGGAAAATAACGGGGTGAGCACAAAATAATGCTCAGTAAGTATAATATTTCTGCAGATTCTTATTATGATAAAATTGTAAAATTATACCCTTGATCTTGGCTCATGTAAACGATCCCTGAATTATTTGTTTTTGTTTCCACTGCGTATATGGGACTGTTTCCTAACACTTTATGATTTCTCCAGAGGACTTTCACTAACGGAATACTCTTATTTCGGAGCTCCTTAATCTTTCGGTCTAAAATCTGAACTGGACGCTCCTCATACACAAGATTCTCTTCCACATTTACATCTTCTGCGCTCAATACATGGGAGGGATCACTTACATACTTCTGTAGCATCGAGACATGGAAAACATCATGCACCTTGTCCATATTGGGTGTTAGGGCCAATCTGTAGGCTACTTTCCCCACTCGTTGCAATACTTCAAATGGACCAATGTATCTCGGTGCTAGCTTCCCTTTACTTCCAAACCGCATCACCCGTTTAAAGGGGGAAGCTTTCAGGAAAACTTTATCACCCACTTCGAACTCAACTTCTTTTCTCTTCAAATTGGCATAACTTTTCTGTCTATCTTAGGCTTGTTGCATTCTGTTTTTGATCAGCTTTACATCTTCAATCAATTTCTGAGTCATCTCTAGCCTAATAGCAGTACTCAACTTATCTCTTTCGCCGATCTCATCCCAATGTAGTGGAGACCTACATCGCCTACCATACAAAGCCTCGTAAGGCGCCATCTGAATTGTAGACTAGTAGCTATTATTGTAAGCAAACTCCACTAAGGGTAACATCTCATGCCAGGATACTCTATAATCCATACAGCAAGCTCTCAACATATCCTCAAGTACTTGATTTGTTCTCTCTGTTTGAAGATGGTAGGCGGTGCTAAAAGCCAATCTAGTACCCAAGTTCCTCTGTAAAGTCATCCAGAAGGCAGAGAAAAATCTGGAATCTCTATCTGATACTATCGTCTTGGGTACTCCATGTAGTTTCACTATCTCTCTGATGTAAATCTGGGCTAGTTGATCCGAAGTAGTGCTCTCCTTTACTGGTAGGAAATGGGCTGATTTTGTCAATCTATCAACAATCACCCATATAGCATTATATCCTTTCTGAACTCTAGGGAGACCTGTAATAAAATCCATCGAGATACTCTTCCATTTCCACTCAGGAATACTAAGCGGTTAGAGCAATCCTGATGGCTTTTGGTATTCTGCTTTCACTTATTGACATACCAAGCATTTAGCTACGAACTCCGCAATATCTTTCTTTATACCTAGCCACCAATAGCCTTTCTTTATACCTGGCCACCAATAGCCTTTCTTTAAGTCTTGATACATCTTGGTTGCTCCAGGATGAACAGGGTATGGTGTGTCATGAGCCTCCGTAATAATTCTCTCTCTCAACTTATTATCTTGAGGAATACACAACCGATTCCTGAAACGGAGAACATCATCTACCAGGTGGAATTCTAGTCTCTCGTTCTCATGCACTCTCTGTAACATCTTCTGACACCACCCATCAACCACTTGCTTTTCTCTGATTTCTTCCAGTAAGGTAGATTGAATCTCTAATCTGGCAATCTCTCCTTGAATCACTTCAATCTTTTCTTTACACAACTCATCTATTAACTCTCTCTGTCTTGTGAGTAGGGACAAATAAACTTTTCTGCTCAACGCATCGGCTACTACATTAGCTTTTCTCGGCTGATATTTAATCTCACACTCATAATCTTTAACCAGCTCTAACCACCTTCTTTGTCTCATATTCAACTCCTTCTGAGTAAAGAAATACTTCAAACTCTTATGGTCTGTGTAGATATTACTCTTTGCACCATAAAGGTAATGCCGCCAAATTTTCAATGCAAAGACTACCACTGCCAACTCTAAATCATGCGTAAGATATCTTGTCTCGTACTCTTTCAATTGACGGGAAGCATAAGCTATCACCCTACCTAACTACATCAACACAGCACCAAGTCCCTGTAGTGAGGCATCTGTAAAAATGACATAATCTACACCCTCCTGTGGCAACACTAAAATAAGAGCTGCTGTCAATTTTTCCTTCAACTCTTGAAAACTCTTTTCACAAGCATTTGACCACATAAAAAGGAGTTCTCAGTTTGGTAAGAGCTGTCAACGTTTAGCCAACTGGGCAAACCCTGCTATGAATCGCTGGTAGTAGCCTACTAGTCCCAAGAAACTTCTCACCTCTTTCACTGTTTTCGGCCTCCGCCATTCAAGGATTGCCTGTACTTTACTTGGATCCACTGAAATCCCTTCTTTAGATACAATATGGCCCAGAAATATCACTTGATCCAACCAGAACTCACACTTGGAAAACTTAGCATATAGCTTCTTTTCTTTCATTCGTTGTAGCACCATTCTTAAATGTTCCTCATGCTCTTCTCTCGACTTAGAATAAACTAGGATATCGTTTATGAAAACCACTATGAATTGATCCAACCAATCATGAAATTCCTGGTTCATCAAGTCCATAAAAATCACTGGGGCATTCGTTAACCCAAAAGGCATCACTACAAATTCATAATGCCCATACCTTGTATGAAAAGCGGTCTTAGCTATATCTTGTTCAACCACTCTCACTTGATGGTATCCCGATCTCAAATCAATTTTCGAGAATACTGCCGCTCCCTTTAACTGATCAAACAAATCATTTATATGAGGTAGCGGGTACCTATTCTTCACTATCACCTTATTCAACTCTCTATAATCGATACACATCCGTAGTGACCCATCTTTCTTCTTCACAAACAAAATTGGAGCTCCCCAGGGAGAATGACTTGGTCGGATAAAACCTTTATCTAAAAGCTCTTGGAGTTGCTTCTTCCATTCCTGAAGCTCGGCTGGGGCCATTCGGTAAGGGGCTTTCGAAATCGGTGCTGTCCCTGGTGCCAATTCAATACTAAACTCTACTTCTCTGTCAGGAGGTAAACCCGATAAATCTTCCGAAAATACATCTAAAAAATCTTGGACTATTGGCACATTCTGAATCACTGGTTGTGGAACATCACTACTCTGCACCATATGAGCAATATACCCAGCACACCCATTTCTTAACATCTTTCTAGCTTTTATACTACTGATCAACATACTCAACTGATGGCCCTCTCTGAAACTAAACTTATCTCCACTATCAAGATTAAATCTTGCTTTCTTCTTCTGACAGTCAATTTCTACTCCATACTTCCCTAGGAAGTCCATACCCAAAATCACATCGAAATCAGGCATATCAAACACTATTAAATCAACTAACAACTCTCTTCCATGAATCACTACGGACTCTTTTGGAAGCATCTCATGGGTTAAAACACTAACTCCATCAGGTAACTCTATCCTAATGGGCTCGTCTACCACAACAGATGTCAGACCTAATCTTTCTATCATCCCATGAGATATAAAAGAATGAGTGGCTCCAGAATCAATTAAAACATAAAGAGAAACTGCATGAAATAATAACTGACCAGTTACAGCTGATGGACTAGCCTCCACTTCACCCTGTGCCATGGTAAACACCCTGGCATTCGTACCTCTAGAAGCCTGTGCTATAGGTGGAGGAGAAACTTTACAATCCTTCATTAGGTGCCCTGGCTGCCGACACCTATAGCAAACATTCAGACCGAACTCTTTTAGACACTCCCCAAAATGATTCTTCCCACACTTACGGCATGGAGTGACTTTCGCAGTCCTAAGCCGCTTACTCTGCCAATCGCCCCTATTTTTCTTTGGCTGGAATCTCTTTTTGTTTCTCATGTCTCTACTTCTCACAACCTCAACTCTTTCTTTCTGTGGAGCAGGGGTTGGTTCATTCTGTACTATCATGGATAGCCCTTCTGAACTCAGCTTGTTCACATAAATCTCTGCTCTCAAAGCCTGCTCTAATGCTTCACTATAGGTATGAGGGGGCTCGACTCCTACCATAACATCACGAGCTATTTCTGGCTTCAACCCGTGAACAAACTTCTCTCTTCTCAACTTGGGAGTACTCACTATCCCGGGTGCAAACCTCGCAAGGGAGTTGAATCTAACTGAATACTCTTTCACTATACTCAACCCTTGCTTCAGATTAATAAACTCTTGTATCTTCTCATGAACCCGATCAACCGTTCGGTACTCAACCTCAAACACTCTTCTAAAGTCTCCCCAAGTCATAGTTGTAATATCATGAGTCTCTTCCATTAATTCCCACCAGATTCGGGCATCTCCCCAAAATAGAAAACTTGCATACCGGATCTTCTCCCGGCCTGTCATAGGATACAAGGCTGTCACACGCTCAACGGACTTAAACCACTCCTCTGCCACTAAAGGGTCTGCTATACCTTTAAATTCTGATGGCTGGTGTTGGCTCGGAAGTCCATAAATCGGCTCAATCTGATTCTGTACTGAGGGAGGTACCGGCTTTTCTCTTTCAGCACTCGTGGTCGGTACTTGTACAGGGGTTTCAACTCTTCCCTGACTCTCTACTAAAACCCGTTGTATGATACCCGAATCCTAGCTTCATCCAATGGAGGGGGCATAGGATCTGGTAGATTAGAGGATTCCCCTCTGCCCCTTGAACTCTGACCCCTTGATCAGGTTCCACGTCTCATTTACAAAATAACCATTCTCACATTAACTCAATAACATGCTATTAAGGAAAGAATTTAACTTGCAGTTGTCGGCTAAGGAACGTTGTGGCGGTGAGATTGACACACTGTCCTATCCCAAAATCATGGCTCTGATACCAAAAATGTAATGACTTCTTTCTACTATCATATTCATACAATATATTAATAAAAATACAAGAATACTTATCAAAATAGTTGGGCCCAAAAAAATTTTCTTTACTAATATATACATTCTTTATGTAGTACAATATCATTTGTACAAAAAGACTCTCAAAACAGTGGATAGTGTAGCCAAGTCTCCCCGCTTGCCGACGTTCATCCGACCACATCCTCACCTATGTCCTGCAAAAACATAGAAAACAACGGGGTGAGCACAAAGATGCTCAGTAAGTAAATCCTCTACTCCACTATCCCCGTGTATCACTCCTCAATTCTTTCCTTACTCTTGTCACTTACTCTTATTCAATCTCTCTTGTTCTTTCTCTGTTTCTAGTTCTCCCTGTTCTTTTCTTTCTTTCTCTCTATTCTCATCACCCATGAAGGATATCATAATAACATCCATGGATGATATGCATATGCACAAATGCAAAGCAATGCATTTTCTCTTTTCTCTTTTCTCTTTTCTTTCTATTCTTTTCTTATTCTTTTCTCATGTTTTCTCATTCTTATTCTTATTATTTCTTATTCTTTGCCGATCAGTCTTGGTTGATGCATGGATTCGGAACTCTTGGCCATGTGAGTGTACTCTCTCTCATGTATAGCCCTCATCCGCATGTATTCTTACAGGCTATACAAATTCTTTTTCTCATTCTCATTCTGCTCTCTCATGGCGAAGACTGTTCTCGACGGTTTACATGTGGGTAGTTCTACACTCATGAGTTCCCCATCGCAAAACCTATTCTCTCTCTCTCTCTCTCTCTCTCTCTCTCTCTTTTTTTTTGTTTTTTTGTCTCATTTTTTCTCTTTTATATGATAATGTTCATCCTTTGCTTCGCTAATCATTGTATTTGTCACCTTCTCTTCATTCTAAGAGAGGTAGGATTTTTTTCTTTATCTTTGTTCTTGGAGTATTTCTTTCTCATTACTCATTTCTTTCTTTCTTTGCTGATTACACATATAAACATATGCTTATGGTTGGCTCATGCCTAAAATCTTTCTTATATGCACTCATGAAATGCAAAGATGCTATGCTGTATAAAGTAAGGTTCTCTACTTCTACTCATGCTTCTCTTAGACATTTCATCAAACAATATGTGTGCATACAAAAACCCTACTCTAATTATAGTTCTACTTCCTTCTTAACCATCCAAAATTGGAGTTCAACTCCTTTAAATCATCACACATCCTACAAAGGAAACACACTTCAAATATTCCTCTCAAATTATTTTAATTCTATCCATACTTTTACCAAATTTCATCAACACAATCCACCCTTCTCATGGTGGAAATCTCTCCATAAATCAACATTCAACTCATTCATAAATCCATCAACTCATGTCAAACATAAAAATTCAAGCATTAATCACTATATACATCATTCAATCATGTAAAACACAACTTAGGTGGATTTACTTACCTTATACTCAAGTAAAATCCACTTAAGCTCTCTACTCTTGATGGCTTGATGCTTCTCTTAAACCTTAAACACAAACTTAGTAAGGACCCTACTCTTACACTAATAAAAATTCACATCTAGAGTAAGGATTCTTACCTTTAAGTGCTTGGATCAACTTGTATCAACTTCTAGTCAAAGGCTCTCCAAAAATCCTTGGAAAATTGAATGAACACTTGTGAGAATTAAAGGATGGAAGAGGCGGTGGAAAAGAAAGAATGAGAGGGTTTACTAAGCTTAACCCCTTTTTAGCTCAAAATATCTTCATTCATTCCCATATTGCCCTTGCTCTTCCTTGGAAATTCCATCCTTGTCCTTTAAATCATTACAAACACACCCCCGTTCTAACATATTCTCCATAAAATTTCCTTGCAATTCACTCCCCATTTTTCCTGCTAATTAAGGGTAGAAAGGTCATTTTTCCCCTATGGAAAAATCCTCTAGAAACTTCATTAAACTTTTCAACTAACCCGTCGCCGCAACGAAGAACTTTTTGTCGCCTCGGCGAAAAATTACAGTATCAACACCGCAATCACAAAGCCAACGTCACTGCGACAAAGATTATTCTTCGCCCTGGCGAAGACTGAATTTCAAAAATTCACCAAGTCTTAACCAACATCAGGGCAAACACTTAACCAAATCAACTCATCAATCCAACTAAGGGCCAACCGACTGAAAATAACAACATGCAAGCTCAAAGGAGAACAAATCAATAAACATTCAAGCAATACAACACAATTTAACTACGCACCTCAAGTGGGGCTTTACAACCCATTTCTCTAATTTCATCATTCACTACTTTGTTTAGTGCACTAGCTAAGAAGAAGCATTATTATGAAGTGATTTCGCTTTACAAGCTGTTGAATTCAACTGGGTTGTCTCCTTCTCGACTTAGAATAAACTAGGATATCATCTATGAACCCACTAGAATTGATCCAACCAATCATGAAATCCTGGTTCATCAAGTCCATAAAAGTCGTTGGGGCATTCGTTAACCCAAAAGGCATCACTACAAATTCATATGCCCATACCTTGTACGAAAAGCGTTCTTAGCTATATCTTGCTCAACCACTCTCACTTGATGGTATCCTGATCTCAAATCAATTTTCGAGAATATTGTCGTTCCCTTTAACTGATCAAACAAATCATTTATATGAGGTAGCGGGTACCTATTCTTCACTATCACCTTATTCACTCTCTGTAATCGATCCACATCCGTAGTGACCCATCTTTCTTCTTCACAAACAAAATTGGAGCTCCCTAGGAAGAGACTTGGTCGGATAAAACCTTATCTAAGCCTTAGAGTTGCTTCTTCCATTCCTGAAGCTCGGCTGGGGCATTTGGTAAGGGGCTTTTGAAATCAGTGCTGTCCCTGGTGCTAATTCAATACTAAACTCTACTTCTCTATCTGGAGGTAAACCCGGTAATCTTCCGAATACATCTAAAAATCTTGGACTATTGGCACATTCTGAATCACTGTTTGTGGAACATCACTACTCTGCACCACATGAGCAATATACCCAACACACCCCTTTCTTAACATCTTTCTAGCTTTCATACTACTGATCAACATACTCAACGATGGCCCTCTCTGAAACTAAACTTATCTCCACTATCAAGATTAAACTTGCTTTCTTCTTCTGACAGTCAATTTCTACTCCAACTCCCTAGGAAGTCCATACCCAAAATCACATCGAAATTAGGCATATCAAAACTAAAATCAACTAACAACTCTCTTCCACGAATCACTACGGACTCTCCTGGAAGCATCTCATGGGTTAACACTAACTCCATCAGGTAACTCTATCCTAATGGGCTGGTCTACCACAACAGATGTCAACCTAATCTTTCTATCATCCCATGAGATAAAAAGAATGAGTGGCTCCAGAACAATTAAGCATAAAGAGAAATTGCATGAAAAATAACTGACTATTTACAGCTGATCGACTGGCCTCCACTTCACCCGTGCCATGGTAAACACCCTGGCATTCGTACTCTAGAAGCCTGTGCTATAGGTGGAGGAGAGCTTTACAATCCTTCATTAGGTCCCTGGCCGACACCTATAGCATACATTCGGACCGAACTCTTTTAGACACTCCCCAAAATGATTCTTCCCATACTTACGGCATGGATGACTACCGCAGTCCAGGCCGCTTACTCTGCAATAGCCCCTATTTTTCTTTGGCTGGAATCTGTTTTTGTTTCTCATGTCTCTACTTCTCACAACCTCAACTCTTTCTTCTGTGGAGCAGGGGTGGTTCATTCTGTACTATATGGATAGCCCTCTGAACTCCTGTTCACATAAACTCTGCTCTCAAAGCCCGCTCTAATGCTTCACTATAGGTATGAGGGGGCTCGCTCCTGCCATAACATCACGGGCTATTTGGCTTCAACCCGTGAACAAACTTCTCTCTTCTCAACTTGGGAGTACTCACTATCCCGGGTGCAAACCTCGCAAGGGAGTTGAATCTAACTGAATACTCTTTCACTGTACTCACCCTTGCTTCAGATTAATAACTCTTGTATCCTCATGACTCGATCAACCTTTCAGTCTCGACCTCAAACACCTTCTAAAGTCTCCCCAAGTCATAGTTGTAATATCATGATCCTTTCCATTAATTCCCACCAGATTCGACATCTCCCCGAATGAAAAACTTGCATACCGGATCTTCTCCTAGCCTATCATAGGATACAAGGCTGTCACACGCTCAACGGACTTAAACCACTCCTTGCCACTAAAGGGTCCGCTATACCTTTAAATTCTGATGGATGGTGTTGGCTCGAAGTCCATAAATCGGCTCAATCTGATTCTGTACTGAGGGAGGTACCCTTTTCTCTTTCGCACTCGTGGTCGTACTTGTACAGGGGTTTCAACTCTTCCCTGACTCTCTACAAACCCATTGTATGATACCCTGAATCCTAGCTTCATCCAATGGAGGGGGCATAGGATCTGGTAGATTAGAGGATTCCCCTCTCCCCTTGAACCTGACCCTTGATCGGGTTTCCAACTCCTCATCTAATCTTGAAGCCAAAAAGGATCTAGCAAATCCCTCTTTGGTTCTTTTGAGATTGTCTTCGTGTGGATTACGTGGGTTCGATCCTACACTTGGATCGGTAGCAAAACATTCGTTAACAAATTTGGTGGAGCTTTCTATGTTCTTTTGTTTCTCTTAACTTATGTTTAATATTTTTGCAGATTCTTATTATGATAAAATTGTAAAATTATACCCTTGATCTTGGCTCATGTAAACGATCCCTGAATTATTTGTTTTTGTTTCCACTGCATATATGGGACTGTTTACTAACACTTTATGATTTCTCCAGAGGACTTTCACTAACGGAATACTCTTATTTCGGAGCTCTTTAATCTTTCGGTCTAAAATCTGAACTGGACGCTCCTCATACACAAGATTCTCTTCCACATTTACATCTTCTGTGCTCAATACATGGGAGGGATCACTTACATACTTCCGTAGCATCGAGACATGGAAAACATCATGCACCTTGTCCATATTAGGTGGTAGGGCCAATCTGTAGGCTACTTTCCCCACTTGTTGCAATACTTCAAATGGACCAATGTATCTTGGTGCTAGCTTCTCTTTACTTCCAAACCGCATCACCCGTTTATAGGGGGAAGCTTTCAGGAAAACTTTATCACCCACTTCGAACTCAACTTCTTTTCTCTTCAAATTGGCATAACTTTTCTGTCTATCTTGGGCTTGTTGCATTCTATTTTTGATCAGCTTTACATCTTCAATCAATTTCTGAGTCATCTCTAGCCCAATAGCAGTACTCAACTCATCCCTTTCGCCGATCTCATCCCAAGGTAGTGCAGACCTACATCGCCTACCATACAAAGCCTCGTAAGGCGCCATCTGAATTGTAGACTGGTAGCTATTATTGTAAGCAAACTCCACTAAGGGCAACATCTCATGCCAGGATACTCTATAATCCATACAGCAAGCTCTTAACATATCCTCAAGTACTTGATTTGTTCTCTCTATTTGAGGATGGTAGGCGGTGCTAAAAGCCAATCTAGTACCCAAGTTGCTCTGTAAACTCATCCAGAAGGCAGAGATAAATCTGGAATCTCTATCTGATACTATCATCTTGGGTACTCCATGTAGTTTCACTATCTCTCTGATGTAAATCTGGGCTAGTTGATCCGAAGTAGTGCTCTCCTTTACTGGAAGGAAATGGGCTGATTTTGTCAATCTATCAACAATCACCCATATAGCATTATATCCTTTCTGAACTCTAGGGAGACCTATAATAAAATCCATCGAGATACTTTTCCATTTCCACTCAGGAATACTAAACGGTTGGAGCAATCCTGATGGCCTTTGGTATTCTGCTTTCACTTGTTGACATACCAGTCATTTAGCTACGAACTCCGCAATATCTTTCTTTATACCTGGCCACCAATAGCCTTTCTTTAAGTCTTGATACATCTTGGTTGCTTCAGGATGAACAGTGTATGGTGTGTCATAAGCCTCCATAATAATTCTCTCTCTCAACTCATTATCTTGAGGAATACACAACCGATTCCTGAAACGGAGAACATCATCTACCAGGTGGAACTCTAGTCTCTCGTTCTCATGCACTCTTTGTAACATCTTCTGACACCACCCATCAACCACTTGCTTTTCTCTGATTTCTTCCAGTAAGGTAGATTGAATCTCTAATCTGGCAATCTCTCCTTGAATCACTTCAATCTTTTCTTTACACAACTCATCTATTAACTCTCTCTGTCTTGTGAGTCGGGACAAATAAACTTTTCTGCTCACGCATCGGCTACTACATTAGCTTTTCCCGGCTGATATTTAATCTCACACTCATAATCTTTAACCAGCTCTAACCACCTTCTCTGTCTCATATTCAACTCCTTCTGAGTAAAGAAATACTTCAAACTCTTATGGTCGGTGTAGATATTACTCTTTGCACCATAAAGGTAATGCCGCCAAATTTTCAATGCAAAGACTACCGCTGCCAACTCTAAATCATGCGTAAGGTATCTTGTCTCGTACTCTTTCAATTGACGGGAAGCATAAGCTATCACCCTACCTAACTGCATCAACATAGCACCAAGTCCCTGTAGTGAGGCATCTGTAAAAATGACATAATCTACACCCTTCTGTGGCAACACTAAAATAAGAGCTGCTGTCAATTTTTCCTTCAACTCTTGAAAATTCTTTTCACAAATATTTGACCACATAAAAGGAGTTCTTAGTTTGGTAAGAGCTGTCAACGTTTAGCCAACTGGGCAAACCCTACTAGAATCGCCGATAGTAGCCTGCTAGTCCCAAGAAACTTCTCACCTCTTTCACTGTTTTCGGCCTCTGCCATTCAAGGATTGCCTGTACTTTACTTGGATCCACTGAAATCCCTTCTTTAGATACAATATGGCCCAGAAATATCACTTGATCCAACCAGAACTCACACTTGAAAAACTTAGCATATAGCTTCTTTTCTTTCATTCGTTGTAGCACCATTCTTAAATGTTCCTCATGCTCTTCTCTCGACTTAGAATAAACTAGGATATCATCTATGAACCCCACTATGAATTGATCCAACCAATCATGAAATACCTGGTTCATCAAGTCCATAAAAGTCGTTGGGGCATTCGTTAACCCAAAAGGCATCACTACAAATTCATAATGCCCATACCTTGTACGAAAAGCGGTCTTAGCTATATCTTGCTCAACCACTCTCACTTGATGGTATCCTGATCTCAAATCAATTTTCGAGAATATTGTCGTTCCCTTTAACTGATCAAACAAATCATTTATATGAGGTAGCGGGTACCTATTCTTCACTATCACCTTATTCAACTCTCTGTAATCGATACACATCCGTAGTGACCCATCTTTCTTCTTCACAAACAAAATTGGAGCTCCCTAGGGAGAATGACTTGGTCGGATAAAACCTTTATCTAAAAGCTCTTAGAGTTGCTTCTTCCATTCCTGAAGCTCGGCTGGGGCCATTTGGTAAGGGGCTTTTGAAATCAGTGCTGTCCCTGGTGCTAATTCAATACTAAACTCTACTTCTCTATCTGGAGGTAAACCCGGTAAATCTTCCGAAAATACATCTAAAAAATCTTGGACTATTGGCACATTCTGAATCACTGGTTGTGGAACATCACTACTCTGCACCACATGAGCAATATACCCAACACACCCCTTTCTTAACATCTTTCTAGCTTTCATACTACTGATCAACATACTCAACTGATGGCCCTCTCTGAAACTAAACTTATCTCCACTATCAAGATTAAATCTTGCTTTCTTCTTCTGACAGTCAATTTCTACTCCATACTTCCCTAGGAAGTCCATACCCAAAATCACATCGAAATTAGGCATATCAAACACTATTAAATCAACTAACAACTCTCTTCCACGAATCACTACGGACTCTCCTGGAAGCATCTCATGGGTTAAAACACTAACTCCATCAGGTAACTCTATCCTAATGGGCTGGTCTACCACAACAGATGTCAAACCTAATCTTTCTATCATCCCATGAGATATAAAAGAATGAGTGGCTCCAGAATCAATTAAAGCATAAAGAGAAATTGCATGAAATAATAACTGACTAGTTACAGCTGATCGACTGGCCTCCACTTCACCCTGTGCCATGGTAAACACCCTGGCATTCGTACCTCTAGAAGCCTGTGCTATAGGTGGAGGAGGAGCTTTACAATCCTTCATTAGGTGCCCTGGCTGCCGACACCTATAGCATACATTCGGACCGAACTCTTTTAGACACTCCCCAAAATGATTCTTCCCATACTTACGGCATGGAGTGACTACCGCAGTCCTAGGCCGCTTACTCTGCCAATAGCCCCTATTTTTCTTTGGCTGGAATCTGTTTTTGTTTCTCATGTCTCTACTTCTCACAACCTCAACTCTTTCTTTCTGTGGAGCAGGGGATGGTTCATTCTGTACTATCATGGATAGCCCTTCTGAACTCAGCTTGTTCACATAAATCTCTGCTCTCAAAGCCCGCTCTAATGCTTCACTATAGGTATGAGGGGGCTCGGCTCCTGCCATAACATCACGGGCTATTTTTGGCTTCAACCCGTGAACAAACTTCTCTCTTCTCAACTTGGGAGTACTCACTATCCCGGGTGCAAACCTCGCAAGGGAGTTGAATCTAACTGAATACTCTTTCACTGTACTCAACCCTTGCTTCAGATTAATAAACTCTTGTATCTTCTCATGAACTCGATCAACCGTTCAGTCTCGACCTCAAACACTCTTCTAAAGTCTCCCCAAGTCATAGTTGTAATATCATGAGTCTCTTCCATTAATTCCCACCAGATTCGGACATCTCCCCGAAATAGAAAACTTGCATACCGGATCTTCTCCTAGCCTATCATAGGATACAAGGCTGTCACACGCTCAACGGACTTAAACCACTCCTTTGCCACTAAAGGGTCCGCTATACCTTTAAATTCTGATGGATGGTGTTGGCTCGAAAGTCCATAAATCGGCTCAATCTGATTCTGTACTGAGGGAGGTACCGGCTTTTCTCTTTCGGCACTCGTGGTCGGTACTTGTACAGGGGTTTCAACTCTTCCCTGACTCTCTACTAAAACCCATTGTATGATACCCTGAATCCTAGCTTCATCCAATGGAGGGGGCATAGGATCTGGTAGATTAGAGGATTCCCCTCTGCCCCTTGAACTCTGACCCCTTGATCGGGTTCCACGTCTCATCTACAAAATAACCATTCTCACATTAACTCAATAACATGCTATTAAGGAAAGAATTTAACTTGCAGTGGTCGGCTAAGGAACGTTGTGGTGGTGAGATTGACACACTGTCCTATCCCAAAATCATGGCTCTGATACCAAAAATGTAATGACTTCTTTCTACTATCATATTCATACAATATATTAATAAAAATACAAGAATACTTATCAAAATAGTTGGGCCCAAAAAAAATTTCTTTACTAATATATACATTCTTTATATAGTACAATATCATTTGTACAAAAAGACTCTCAAAACAGTGGACAGTGTAGCTAACTCTCCTCGCTTGCCTACGTTCATCCGACCACATCCTCACCTATGTCCTGCAAAAACATAGAAAACAACGGGGTGAGCACAAAGATACTCAGTAAGTAAATCCTCTACTCCACTATCCCCGTGTATCACTCCTCAATTCTTTCCTTACTCTTGTCACTTTCTCTTATTCAATCTCTCTTGTTCTTTCTCTGTTTCTAGTTCTCCCTGTTCTTTTCTTTCTTTCTATTTTTTCTTTCTCTCTATTCTCATCACCCATGAAGGATATCATAATAACATGCATGGATGATATGCATATGCACAAATGCAAAGCAATGCATTTTCTCTTTTCTTTTTTCTTTCTATTCTTTTCTTATTCTTTTCTCATGTTTTCTCATTCTTTCTCATTCTTATTCTTATTATTTCTTATTCTTTGTCGATCGGTCTTGGTTGATGCATGGATTCGGAACTCTTGGCCATGTGAGTGTACTCTCTCTCATGTATAGCCCTCATCCGCATGTATTCTTACAGGCTATACAAATTCTTTTTCTCATTCTCATTCTGCTCTCTCATGGCGGAGACCGTTCTCTCACGGTGGTTTACATGCGGGTAGTTCTACACTCATGAGTTCCCCATCGCACAACCTATTCTCTCTTTTAGCTTCTTTTTTATTTTTTATTTTTTATTTTTTTATTCTCTGGTGCTAATTCTTTCTTTCTCTTCATTCTAAGAGAGGTAGGATTTTTTTCTTTATCTTTGTTCTTGGAGTATTTCTTTCTCATTACTCATTTCTTTCTTTCTTTGCTGATTACACATATAAACATATGCTTATGGTTGGCTCATGCCTAAAATCTTTCTTATATGCACTCATGAAATGCAAATATGCTATGCTGTATAAAGTAAGGTTCTCTACTTCTACTTATGCTTCTCTTAGACATTTCATCAAACAATATGTGTGCATACAAAAACCCTACTCTAATTATAGTTCTACTTCCTTCTTAACCATCCAAAATTGGAGTTCAACTCCTTTAAATCATCACACATCCTACAAAGGAAACACACTTCAAATATTCCTCTCAAATTCTTCTAATTCTATCCATACTTTTACCAAATTTCATCAACACAATCCACCCTTCTCATGGTGGAAATCTCTCCATAAATCAACATTCAACTCATTCATAAATCCATCAACTCATGTCAAACATAAAAATTCAAGCATTAATCACTCTATACATCATTCAATCATGTAAAACACAACTTAGGTGGATTTACTTACCTTATACTCAAGTAAAATCCACTTAAGCTCTCTACTCTTGATGGCTTGATGCTTTCTCTTAAACCTTAAACACAAACTTAGTAAGGATCCTACTCTTACACTAATAAAAATTCACATCTAGAGTAAGGATTCTTACCTTTAAGTGCTTAGGATCAACTTGTATCAACTTCTAGTCAAAAGCTCTCCAAAAATCGTTGGAAAATTGAATGAAAGCTTGTGAGAATTGAAGGATGGTGGTGTCCTATGGTAGGTGGGATTTTTTGGTGTTCTCTTTCCTTTCTTCTTGGTGTTTATCTCCCTTTGTGGTTTTAGATAAACCCCTAGAGCGGATGGCTGTTTGTAGGCTTGTTTCTTTTGTTTCCTATTTTTGGGGCATGTCCCAAAACAGGCTAGTCGCCTTTTATTAGGCCTTTGTACATTCTTCTCTTTTTTTAATATGATTACTTACTTATCAAAAAAAAAAAAAANATATTTTGATGAATTGCTTCTGTAATATTGAAAGGGAAACCCATTTCTCCAATTTCATCATTCACTACTTTGTTTAGTGCACTAGCTAAGAAGAAGCATTATTATGAAGTGATTTCGCTTTACAAGCTGTTGAATTCAACTGGGTTATCTCTGGATTTTATATCTTTGAATATTTTGATGAATTGCTTCTGTAATATTGAAAGGGAAACCCATTTCTCCAATTTCATCATTCACTACTTTGTTTAGTGCACTAGCTAAGAAGAAGCATTATTATGAAGTGATTTCGCTTTACAAGCTGTTGAATTCAACTGGGTTGTCTCTGGATTTTATACCTTTGAATATTTTGATGAATTGCTTCTATAATATTGAAAGGGTTTCTAATGGTCATGCACTTTTTGGGGCAATTATGAAGTTGGGTTTTAGCCCAAATATCGTGACATTTACTTGTTTGATTAATGGTCTGTGTGTAGAGAGAGATTATGGAATCAATGGAATTGTTTAAGAAAATGAGTGTTGTTGGTTGTAGGGCTAATGTGATCACTTGCAACACTTTGATTGGTGGATTGTGTAAAACATAGAAAATAAGCGTTGCCATTAAGTTTCATGAAGAGATGGTTAATGGAATAAAGAATTTGGTGTTATTTGTAGGCCAGATGTTGTTACTTATAATACTATAATTGATGGTCTTTGTAAGGCTGGATTGGTTGAGAAGGCTAGACAACTATTGTTGTAACATATGATTTAGAGAGGTGTGGTTCTTGACATTTATACTTACAACATTTTAATAAACGGTTATTGCTTGGCAGATTGAATTGGTGATGCAAGGGAGTTGTTTGATTCCATAACTAGAAAAGGGTATAAGCCTAATGTTGTTTGCTACACTACTTTAATCAATTGGTATTGCAAGAATAAAGAAGTCAATGAAGCTCTTATTCTTTATCGAGAGATAATTTTAGAAGGAATTAGGCCTAATGTGATTACATATAATGGTAGAGTAGATGCCCTAGAGCCAATCAATTATTGTAGAATTGACTTTTTGTAATAATGTTCATTAATCAATAAAAAGGCATTTTATTCTATATCGCGTAAATCATTATTATTGCAATATGTATTGATATATGTCCATATAATGGTAGAACCATGATGATGGTATCAAATGTTTCAAATCTTGATAGTGAGAACTCTATGAGCACATATGGTGGCCATTCTAGAAACGTCTGTAGCCCTAGTATTATTCTGAAGTAAGGACATAGATAATACGGTAAGACTATCATAGTGTTGAACGACCTCGTTAAAAGGCAGTGACTGATCTGACTTGTCATGGTTGTTTGGTGACAACCTGGTGTAACACATGGGTGCTTGCTGTAGGCGAATAAACCGCAACAAGTTCATTGGACTAACCCACCAGAGGATTCCATATGGATGGTAACCCTAGTGTCTATGGAACAAATCCTCTAACGAATGGTGGTATGTGTGATCCTTAGATTTGAGATCACCGGAGCGCCTTGTGCATCGATTGGTGCAGTTTGACACTAGCCTAACGCAGTTCTATTCAGAGCTGTCAATACGGTGGTGATTGGTTGCATCAAGGAGTGTATCAAGTCTTTGGTGGATTGATAGAGGATTCATCACTCCCGGGTACAGGAGAAGTTATCTCACGGCGCAATTTAGTAGATGGCAATGACACTAAAACTTTGGCCACAATGGGATTGAGTTGTTGCTCTGTCCAGTTTATGATACAGGTCGTTGGTCCAGAAACTGAATACATAATATCGAGAGTAACCGGAAGTTGACACTATTTCTATGCCTTCGTCTCGTCAAGATATAGTATGATGAAAAGATCAAATTGTACGGTAACCATATCGTTGACAGGTAGCTACTTTGCTGAATCCGAATCTATCGGGTGGCCATGATGTCTTGCTAGGGGCCAATCTTGGTCTGTGTATTAGTGAGACTATTAATTGGTGTTAATCGTGATACTATACACTGCCGTTATGGTGAGGAGCCTATGGGTCACGCACATAGAAGATAATTTAAGACTCAGAAAGAAAGAAGGGTGTTTTCGTCTTTTTGGGCGAAAGGGTATTTTGGTAATTTCACATTGCAATTAAATTTGCTGAGGTCGTAGCCTTTATTTAATTTGTTAGAAAAATTAAATAAGTGAAATTACGTTTAAATGTGTGTTCGCACATATTTAATTAAATCATCATTATTGTTAAATGTTAATTAAATATTAAATTGATTTTAATTGAGATAATGATGAAATAAATTAAAATATCTAATTGGGAGTGTTTGGCAACATGGGGTGTTTGGGTTGGAGCCGAAGCCTATTCCATATGGGAATAAGGCTACTTAGTTTGCCTATAAAAGAAAAGTGTGTGTGTGTGATTTGAATATAATTCTTCTAATTGAAAGGAAAACACACAGCAGCCTATACACACTCTCCCACGCCACTTTCACTGTTTGATTGAAAAATAAATATCTCTCTTTCCTTCTTCTTGATTTCTTAAGACCAAGGAGGATCTAGCAAATCCCTCCTTGGTTCCTTGCGATTGTCTTCGTGTGGACTTCGTGGGTTCGATCCTGCACTTGGATCGGTAGCAAACACATTCAGAGATAATATTAGAGGAGCCTCCAACGTGGGTATGAATTTGAACTTTAGATTTATTTTCTGCAGATTCTTGTTATATACAAAATCTATAATTCCTGTGCCCTGATTTTGGGTTCTAAGGAATGATCCGTTGTTGCAAAAAATTTTGTTTTTTGCTACGCAACCGGGTCGTTTCCTAACATATACCATTGTTAACTGGCTTTTTTCTTATAGCTAAGGTAAAAGATGCATGGAATTTAGTTGGTGAGATGCAACTTAATGATGTTTTTCCTAATTCTAGGACATATAGCATTTTCATTGATGGGCTTTGCAAGAACGGATGTGTTTTGGAAGCATTGGAAATGTTTAATGCCCTATTAAATAATAAGATTGCAGTTAGCATTAAAGGTTTGAATTCCCTTATTGATGGATTATGTAAAACAGAGAGATTAGGAACTGAATTTTCCATTGATAAGGGAAATCTTTCAGGTTTGCATAGGTATATTGTTCATTTTTCTTTGTTAAAATTGTTCTTATTCAATGTCAAGAACTTGAAGCTTCTCAGGACATTTGCAGATGCTCTATTCATGGTGAATTTTGGATGAAGAAAATGTGGACCTTGTAGCTAGTCTACTCTTTTAGGGTCTAGGCATAGATCTCTTACGAGTGTGTATCAAGTGCTTCTACCCTTAGACTCTGAAGAAAAGTCTATTAATTTACTTCATTTAGTGTGCTATTATAGTACCATTATGACCACTTTATGTAAAAATTACAGTGCATAACTCTCGGTACTCCAAGATGGCTTTTGCTAATTGCTAGATTGTTACCTTTGTTAATTGTTTTCTCATGGAATAGGGTCCTTTGCTAAAATATTTCTCAGTCAGCATTGGAGTTGCATGCATGGAAGATATCTTTATGGATCTGTGAATTTATAAATCGGCATGTCATTTTCAACTGGTACATCGTTGTTGTGTAATGGTTGTCTTCAATATTTGTGTTTATAAACAATTAGCTTGATGTCTCTTTAGTGTACCACCGAAATTGCAGGCTCTGTATGATTGGATGTTTTATATATACTTGAATACTTAACTGTGCAGTTTCCTCCTTTCAACACGCATAAGATTACTTATCTCAGCAGATGAAGAATACAGATGGTTTGTTGCATTTGTATGCTTATTGGGCTCGTTTGGAGCTAAATTTGGCTGCAGCTCTGGGTGTTTGGGAGAGCCTGGTTAAGATCTGGTTTGGCCCATTCATCCTTTTCTCTTTCTTATCCTGTATAGTTCAATATGATATATTTATGATTCATCTTTGTATTTTTTTCGTATCACTTGCTTTTTATCTATGTAGCAGGTCAATGTTGGAAGCCTGGCAAGGTTATATAGCTAAATGAAGCTATTGGGACATTTAAGTGAAGCTAGGTCCATCCTGGGGATGCTACAGTAAAAGATTTAGTGGGATAACTTCAGAGGTATAATTCTTTTACGTTACTTGCTTTCTATTATACTAGATTGATTTATGGACAAAATTTGAATTTGAATGTTTCTAAACTGGTTTTTTCCAAATTTTTTTTTTTTGAAAATTGTTGCTTTTAGTAGTATACGATGCAACTTTATTTAATCAATTGATAATTTTCATCTGCAATGCGAACATTTCTTTCTTTATTCGCTTTTTGCAACTGATGGAAGTTGAAACCAAACAAATGACTTAAGTCAAGGTTGTTAAATGTTGTTTATCAAGTAGGGCAATTTATGGAGATCTTTTGAACTCTTAATATAGAATAATGCTTTGTAGCTGAGAATATTTTTAGAGAGTAGCCTTGCAATAGGTTAACCTCTTACTCGGGCACCAGAATCACAATGGTTTAATATGTCATTTTGAATATTTTTTCCAAATCATACGTAAATGATATATGTTAGTATATGTAGGGGTCATGCTAGTCGAAAATCCATGACGTTTATTTTTTTAACTTTAAACTTTGGAGTTATTGATACTCTGATGAAATTATGGCATATATGAAGCAATCACATTTAAATCATAGGTAGTGGAGTATTTTTTGAAACCCAATAGGCTGATATAAGGGTAGACTAGGACACCCTAGCTTTCCTTATTTACGAAAATTGTACCCATTGTTATTCAGAAATAAAAGTTTATTTTCTTTTAAGTGTGAAACTTGTCAACTTGCAAAATACACCAAGTCTATTTATCTAGCTCATAAATATAAGAGTTCTAGGCTTTTTTAATAATTCATAATGATATTTGGGGGTCATCTAGAGTCACAAATATTGTAGGGTCTAAGTGGTTCATTACGTTTATTGATGATCACACTAGAGTATGTTGGGTATACTTGATGAAAAACAAGTTTGAAGCAAGTCAGTTGTTCAAAAAGACTGCCTAGACAGTTGTTTGTTAATCTAGTTTCCAAGCTGGGAATGATAAATATCTATTCACCGCCTTGAGGGGGAGTGTAGGACTTCTAGATTAGAATATGATCAATTTAAAAGTTATCTAAGTCTTATCTAGTTTAAGAGATTGAAATAAAAAGATTATTAGGATTTGCTTTCTCCTGATTTCATGTTTAAATCTCTCTATACAAGATTTGGGCCAGTTTGGTTTGTAATTCAAAAATAATTTTGAAAAACTAAGTTACAATTAAAAATTTTAAAGTTTTATCTCTAAATTTTAAATGTTTGAAAATATATTTTGTATTTTAAATCTGTTTATGAGATTTGGGCCAGTTTGGTTTGTGATTCAAAAATAATTTTAAAAAACTAAGATACAATTAAAAATTTTAAAAAGCTTTATCTCAATATTTTAAATATTTGAAAAATATATCTAGTATTAAAAATTGTTTTTAAAGTTAAAAAGTATATAAAAACTAAGAAATGATATTTTTCTTGTTTTCTAATTTTACACTAATTTTTAGGATTATATGCAAAAACATTTCAACTTATTTTAATAAAAACTATTTTCATAAAATTCCTTATATTCCTTGTTTTCGAAAATAAAACACTATTTAAAATTTATAACAAATAGGCTCTTATTTAGATTATAAACTTTTATATGTATTTATGTTATATTTATGATTGTGCTTGTGGCTATTCAGCTCATGAGATTGTGTTAAATTTTAAGTATGGTTGTTGAACGCTTAACTATCAATTTAAGCTATTAAGTCAAATTGTTACATAACATTATTAAAGATGTTACTTAATTATGATACATCTGCTTGGTATTTATTTAATGTATGCAATCCTTGCCTTTTTAACTCAATGTGTAAAAATGCTTGTCTTTGTTCCCTTTCTTAGATTACACCTTGCTTGGAAGAGCTACAACTATTTAGGTTACAACAGGAAGCCAAATCTGTTCCTGAGCTAATAGATCAGAAAGAGAAGTCGCAGAAGAGAAGTGTTAGTGGAAAGAGTAAAATAGATTCAAACATGACTGACGAACAGTCTCCAGCTAAGCGGCAGAAAAATACTACCCAAAACCAAACAAAGTGCATGGGAAAGAAAAGGGACGAGTACAGAACTTAGCTGAAGAAAATAAAGTAGAAGAAGCAAAACCCAAGTTTGAAGAGCATCCAAATGACTAGCACATCAAAGACTCCACCATTGGAAGAGCCAAAGTATACACTGACGAGTGTACTGCATTTTTATCAAACCTTAACTTCAGGGCAAGTAAAGATTCTCTCACACTTCAGAGAGAGATTTCGTTTTATTCTTTTTTAACGCTGGACAAGAAAATACAGAGAGATAATTCTGATGGTTTTAAATTTTTTTCAGGCAACTTCTGAAGATCTGAAAAAATTCTTTAGCGATGTTGGTGGGGTTGAATCTGTTTGAATTCTGTAGGACAAGTTCACCAAAAAGTCAAGGGTATGACTCTCTTTCTCTCACTCATTATTTGTCAATGTTCTTTGTGCTTTATGCTTGTAATCACTGCTTCATACTAGGATACTCATAGAAATACATCAAGTACATATATTTATATTAGCAAAAGTAAATGGGCCCAAAATTTTATTTTAATACATTTAATCATTCTGTATACAAAGTAAGGCATAATAAGTAAAAGTTATCAAAAATAGTGGACAGTGTAGCTATTACTTCTCGCTTGCCGACGCCCATCCAACCGCATCCTCACCTAGATCCTACAATCACAAAGAAAAACAACGGGGTGAGCATAAAATAATGCTCAGTAAGTAGATCCTTTACTCATCTAACCCCATGACTCTTTCTCTTAATTCTTTCCTTACACTCTTCTCATATAATTTATTTTCTCTTTCTATTTCTCTTTCACATAGCTATTTTCTATCAACTTTCTATTGTATGTCACGGCCTCATCTTACCGGAGGCACGGCTGAGTGGAGATCACAAAGCACCCACCCACTCTTCGTGACTTCTACTCTTTTTCTCTTCCTCTATTCTTTCTTATATTTTCTCATTCTTTCTCACTGGAATGTCACGGCCTCATCTTATCAGAGGCACAGTCGGGTGGAGTTCACAAGCACCAACCCACTCTTCGTGACTTCGGTGGAGTTCACTAAGCACCAACCCATTCTTCATAACTTCCGGGTGGAGTTCACAAGCACCAACCCATCTTAGATTTTTCTCATTCTCTTTACTTTTAGAGTAGCCCATTCACAAAGTTCTCTAGTCTTTCTCAAACTACTTCTCAATGCACAATTAATGCATAAGATGGTTCATGCTTAAAGTTTCTTACATAATGCACTTATGAAATGCACAAATGCAATATTGCATCAAAACAGTTATTCTGCGCAGTCACACTCGAGGCATAACTTAAGTTATACACCTGTATTGCTACATTTGGGTCTCGTTTTAAAGCTTAGAGATAGGGCTACAACTTTTATTTTTGGTCTAAACCAGTTCAATCCGTAAGATCCCAAAAATTACTCAGAAAGTCACGGCTGTGACAGGGCAGTTTGGTAACGTTTTCACTTAGGCATTTCATCAAACATTAATTGTGCTAACAAAAAACCCTAATTCATTATCATTCTATTTAGTTCTCAAACCATCCAAAATAGAGAAAAACTCTCTTGTAGCATCACATACCTACTGGCACACATCCACAAAAATTTCTCCAATTCTTCCAATTCAACCCATCAAATCATCACTATACTTCTCATATTCAAATATATCCAATAACAAGCATAATTCATCATCAATCTCACCTCAATTTCTCAATAATCACAACATATGCATATTTAAAAGAAATCTCTACTCACTTGAATTCTTAAATTTTAGCTTGAGTTGGATTTTGAGTGGAATTTACTTACCTTGTGCTTGAATAGTCTCTCCTACGCTCTCTATTTTTGTTGGATTCCAATCTTCCTTAACCCTAAGCATAACTTCATAAAACCCAACCTTTACACAAATAAATCATAATAAGAGCTTGAATCCTACCTTTTAATCCTAGAATCAAAACCTATGAAAAACCACTTAAAAGCCCTCAAAATCCGGGAGGATTGAATGACAATTTGAGAGAATTGGGGGAGGAGTGTGGCGGTGGAGAAGAAGAATGAAGGGTTTCAAACCCTTAACACTTTAATTTATACCCACACTTTCCCATTTTGCCCTTGCTCTTTCTTAGAAATCCATCTATGTCCCTTAGCAATTTACAATAATGCCCTCTTTTTTTGCATTCTCTTGATTCTAGCTCTTTTCACTCCCCACAATTTCAACTAATTTTGAGTGAAAAGACCATTTACCCCTAATGAAAGTTTAAGGTTTTCTTTACATTTTCTAACTTTAACAAAAATTCAACTAAGGCCAACCAAAATTAACAATATATCAACCCAAATAAAAGCAAAACAATAAACATTCAGAATACACCATAACTTAGCTACGTACCTCAATTGGGCGTTACATACATGCTTCAAATGAAAAAGGGTAAGCTATCCACTGGACCTTCCATGTGCACATAATCTTATTCAAATCCTTATTTAACATTGCCTGACCTTTAAACTTCAACAATGTATGCATAATGTGACTGTACCACATAAATTAGCCCTAAGAAACTACCTTTATTGAACTGGGAGATCAACATGGATGATCCTTTAGGGAGATTGAAACTGCTAAATGCAGTATATTTTCTTTGATCAAATTTCTCAAGGGTGCTCACTGAAACTTCAATTGATTTCTTCCTTTCATGCTGTCAATAAAACATTAGTTCTTACGCTTTTGGTTTTAAGATGAATTTCCTTTCCAGAGACGATTATGTAGCCTCAATAAACCCGCAAAGGGTTGAATTCCATAATTATGGTAAAATTGCATAATTTTCTAAGATAAAGAGTCTAACTGTCTAAGAGCATATTTTTTTCATTTGATAGCAAGTGATATGCTTAGGAGACTCAACCATAGTCCGCACAAAGATTTACCCATATTCCAGCTACCTTTAATTGTAGAGCATCTATCTGGGACTGTTGCTTACTAATTTATAATATCCTTAGATCGATTTTTGAAGGGCGTAGCATATATGGATTTTGCCGATAATGCACACCTTGCTGCGACTGTAGGAAAGAACAAGCAAATGTTTCTTAGAGAAGAGTAAGCATTGCAAGATCAAATCCGAAGCAAAGAGAGAGGATTGCTGGTCATGGGGCCTCTAAGAACATGGTAGGCTAAGTGGAATTATGTTTTATCTTTGTTATTACTTGTGTTTTGTTTGTGTGTAGTGCAGTCTATAAACGTTTGCATGTTTGTGTTTCCCACTTCTACCTTTTATTTTTACTCCTTTGGGTTAAATGGCAACGCAAAGTAGTAATCAAACTTTCAAAGGGTCTAAAGCGCCACACTGTGCTGCAATAAAACATAGTAATAGCATTCAGTTGAAGGGGAGGAACACATTTGCAATGCCAAGGAACGTCAGACCACTTGTGTCCCCCCGACAAATCCAATAGCGCGAGTGGAAGATGAGAAGCCGAAGTCAAAAAATGAGTCAGAGAAATGATCCTTAAGAGTAAGGTTTTGTCCTGGGGTTATATTGTTACTAGAATAACACGGTAATTGACAAACTCTCTTTCTTATAAAAAACTAAGGTATTACACATGCACCCAGCAAAGCTCTCCATGCATAGCATTTGGTTCATATTCCATCTCTGTATTAACTTAGCTGCTTGATCCTTCCTAACCCTCCAAGAAGATCAATTACACAGCCATAATGCTCCTTTTCTGGTTCAATCCCATAAAGCTTTTTCATACTTGGAGTAATACACCCATCTTCTACAAGCCTTACATGGCTACAAGCAAATAGAACACCAGAATTTAATATAATTTGGTTCTAAACCTAGGCTTTCATCAACTCAAACAATTTTAGTGCCTTTCGGCTGCACCTGTTCTGTGCCAACCCAGCAATCATGGTGCTCCAAGAAATCACATCCCTCTCTACCATTCTATCAAAAATAGACTTTGCATTTTCCAGCTTCCACACTTGCAATACATATCCAAAAGCGCATTGTTAAGTATCAAATCTTGGTCATACTTCATACATGACTGGACTTGTGTCCCCAATTCTAACATCGCTACCCTAGTCAACGCCCTCAAAACACTCGTTAGCGTGGCCCAACCCTCTTCTTCTCTGAAAAGATTCAAAGCCTCATCACCATCACTATTCTGAGCAAACCCTCCAATGATTGAGTTCCAACAACCAAATCTCTGGTCACCATCTCATTAAAAACATAGTGCATTCTTCAACTCACCCTATTTGGTATAAACATCAATCAAGCGCTCCTAACGAACACATCAGAATCCAAACCAACTTTAATTATTCCACAATGAAGCTGCCTAAGATTGAGTAAACTGTTGTTTTCACCGGAGAACATTAAAGAGATAAAATAGAGCACCTCAAACGTTTCAGCAAAAAGCAAGGTTTTTTATTGAAAAGCCAATATATAACACTTAACCGACTCTCTGCTAATTACATCAACTATAGTAGATGTTTACAGCTTTCAAATTCAAATTTTACCACAATATTACAGTTCAAATTACTCATAATAACTTTACTTAATCCCTTAAGTAACTAACACACCAATTAACACAAAACACTCCCATGCACGTTGAGTTACTGCTGACTGTAACCTTCTGCACTTCCAAAAACACAACCTTGGACTTGAGTAATTGATGCATTTCCAGCAAGGCATCACTACATCAACACTCCCCTTGTACATTTGCTAGAAACACCAAGTTTGAGTCTAGTCCCTCAAACTTGGCTTTAGGCAAGTCATGATATCTGCAATCTGATCCACACCCCGACAGTGCATCAAAGTCACTTCCCCATCATTTTCAGCCTCCCTTACTACATGAAATTTAATCTTAATATGTTTGGTCCTGCCATGGAGAACTGGATTCTTTGCCTTTGCCATTGCTGATTGATTATCACACAATATTGGTGTTGGCCTATCTTGATCCTGCTTCAAATCAGACAGAATTTTTCAAACCAAGCACTTGGTTCACTGCTGGCGGCAAAAATATACTTTGCCTCTGTATGTACTGAGCCATCAGGTCTTGCTTCTCTCGCAACCAACTAATGGCTCTTTCATTGATGTAAAACATATACCTGAGGTACTTTTCATGTCGTCTAAAGAACCTCCCCAGTCACTGTCTGTGTTCCCTGCAAAATCATTTTTTCTGCCCTTTTAAACCAAATGCCAAGGTTTGAAGTTCCTTTCACATACCTTAACACCCTCTTTGCCGCCCTATAATGTGATTTACTTAGACAGCTCATAAATCTAGAAGGTAGCTCGCTGCAAACATCAGGTCTGGACGTGTAGCTGTTAAGTACAGCAAGCATCCTACCAACCTCTAAACATACTCTCATCCACTATTTTCTCACCATCATTCTTGCTCAGCTTCAGGTTAGAGATTAAGGGTGTATCTGTAGGTTTGCAATTCTCCATCCCAAACTTTATGAGAATTTCATTTGCATACTTTTCCTGATACACAAATATTCCGCTTTTGAATTGAAAAATCTACACCAAGGAAATATGACATCTCCCCCAAATCTGATCTCAAATCAGATTGCATGGATTGTTTGAATCTTAATTGGTCCAGATTACTCCCTGTCATCAACAGGTCATCCATATACAATGACACAACAATTAAATCACCCTCACTTCTTTACATAAAGGGTATGTTCGTTTGGACTTCTTACATAGCTAGGCTGTTAAGTTAATTGATTATCGGCCATATTAGGCCCTAGGTGCCTATTTGACCAAACAATGCCTTCTCCAACATGTACACCTTGCTTTCTTCACCCTTCACTTGGTAGCCTTTGGGTTGGTCCACAAAAATCTCCTTTCCAAGCAGCCATTTAGGAAGGCAGATTGACATCAAGTTGGAAAATTTTCCAACCAAATTGGGTTGCCATGGCTATGATCATCCTTTAGTGTCATGTCTTGCTACCGGAGCAAATGTGTCAGTGTAATCCACCCCTTGCTCCTATGCAAATCCTTTTGCCATGTAGCCTTGTGTTTGTGGTTGTACCTTAGGATTGATCTTCAATTTATAAATCCTTTTCCCTGAATTATTCTTCTGTTTCAGGTCTTTTAACTAATCTCCATGTGTTGTTCTTCTCAATCATAGAAATCTCCTCTTGCAGCATCTTCCAAGCATCTAATCTAGCAGCTTCACAATGTTTTAGGTTTTAACACAGCCACATTGCACCTTGCATAAACATCAGTCAAGGTCCTAGTTCCATGAACTGCTGGTTCTTCATTTCTTCAGTTTCAGTTCATCTAGAGCAACTTCAGTTGGTTGTTGTGTGTTCAGTCAGCAATAATCTTCTTAATCTCTTAACTCCAAACCGCATTCTCATCAATCTCACATCCCTAGTTATCACAATTCTTTTGTCTCTGGAATGTACACTCTGAATCCTTTTGATTGGTTGCTATAACTAATGAAATACCAACTTAGCTTTATTATCTAACTTGGTCCTCTTCACTGCTGGACTCACATAGCACACACTTCCAAACACTTCAAATAGCCAACTGTTGTTTAGTTCCTGTCTATGCCTCAGCTAGTGTTTGCCCTTGAATGCTTTGGTTGCAGCCTATTCAGGAGGTAAACTCCTGTATTTACAGCCTCGGCCCAGAATTCTTAGGGAGTTGTTTTTCTACCAACATACATCTAGCCATCTCCATGATGTCTTATTTCTTCTTTCACTTACTCCATTTTGTTGTGAGTGTATGGAGCAATGAATTGATGCCTAATACCAGCTTCTAAACATAGTGAACTGATTCCTTTGAAGTGTACTCAGTTCTGTTGTCACTTCTAAAGGATTTAATCTTTGTTCCACTTCATTTTCTACCAATATTTTGAATTTTCTAAACACTGTAGGCCCTCATCTTTCTCTGTAAAAATACATTCCATGTCATCTGTGTATAATCATCTATAAAGTAGATAAATACCTGCTCTCCACTCAAGGTTCTATTTGCATAGGACCACAAACATCTAGAATCAGTTGAAGCTTCATTGTTGCTCTATAGGTCTGTCCGAAGGAGACGCAGGTCTACTCAATTTTCCAATTTGGCATGCACTGCACAATGTGCTTTTCTCCTCAATTTCTGGCAGGTCCACGAACCATTTTTACATTCTTCAACTCTTTGAGGCCATTATAGTGATAATGGCCGAGCTTTTGTGCCAAGTTTTCGACTCCTAGTCTAGTTAACAGGGCAGAATCATTGGTGGTTTTCCCACTCAACCAGAAGCTTTCCCATACTCTTTCCCTCATCATTCGGCCTCTTTAGGATCTAGTATGTTACATGCTTGGTTTTCAAAGCGTAAGGAATAACCCCTTTCTAACATTTGTCCCACACTCAATAGATTTGGCTAATTCAGAACATACACACATAGAGATTATTTTTGTACCTGACCAAGTTTGGACAGCAACATCCCCCATGCCTTTGACCTCCATGAATTCACAATTCCCATCTTGACTCTGGAGCTATACAATCTGTCCAAGCTACAAAATTTTGCAGGTCTGTAGCCATGTGATTGTGTGCCACTATCAATTGACCTGTTGAAGTAGTGCCCTAGAGCCAATCAATTATTGTAAATTGACTCTTTGTAATAATGTTCATTAATCAATAAAAGGCATTTTATTCTATATCGCGTAAATCATTATTATGCAATATGTATTGAATATGTCCTTAGAATGGTAGAACCGTGACGAGGGTATCAAGTGTTTCAATACTTGATAGTGAGAACCCTATGAGCACATATGGTGGCCATTCTAGAAACGTCTGTAGCCCCAGTATTATTCTGAAGTAAAGGCACAGATAATACGTAAGGCTATCATAGTGTGAACGACCCTTCGAAAGACAGTGATTGATCTCACTTGTCAAGGTTGTTTGGTGACAACCTGGTGCAACACAGGGTGCTTGCTGTAGGGATTACCCCGAGCAAGTTCATTGACTGACCCACCAGAGATTCCATATGGATGGTAACCCCAGTGTCTATGGAACAAATCCTCTAACGAATGGTGGTGCATGTGATCCTTAGACTTGAGATCACCAAGCGCCTTGTGCACCGTTGTTAGTTTGACACTAGCCTAACGCAGTTCTTTTCAGAGCTGTCAATACGGCGGTGATTGGCTGTATCAAGGAGTGTATCAAGACTATGGTGGATTGAAAGGATTCAACTCCTAGGTATGAGAAAGTTATCTCACCACGCAATTCAGTAATGGATGACACTAAAACTGTGGCCACAGTGGATTGTTGTTGTCTATCTCAGTTTATAATACAGGTCATTGTCCAGAAACTGAATATAATATCGAGAGTAACAGAAGGTTGACACTATTTCTAGCTTTGTCTCGTCGAGATAACGTATGATGAAAGGATCGAATTGCTGGTAACCATACGTTGACAGGAGCTACTTTGTTGAATCAATCTATCGGGTGACCATGATGCCTTACTAGGGGCCAATCTTGGTCTGTGTATGGTGAGACAATTAATTGGTGTTAATCGCGATACTATACACTGCCGATATGTGAGGAGCCTATGGGTCACACACATAAAGATAATTTAAGATCCAAGAAGAAAGAAGGGCGTTTTCGTCTTTAAGGCGAAAGGGTATTTGGGTAATTTCACATTGTATTAAATTGTTGAGGTCGTAGCCTTTATTTATTTGTTAGAAAAATTAAAATTGAATTACGTTTAAATGTTGTGTTCACATATTTAAATATATTATCATTATTGTTATTTAATATATATTTAAATTTTATAATTGATTTTAATTGAGATAATGATGAAATAAAATAATCAATTGGGATTGTTTGGCAACATGAGTGTTTGGGGTTGAGCCCAAGCCTATTCTATAGGGAATAGGGCACACTTAATTACTTAAAAGGAAAAATGTGTTAATTAAATAGAATATGACTTTTCTTTGAAAACATGCAGCCCCTCTTTGATAATATACTCCACGGCAGTAACATTTTGTGCCTAAAAATCAATTCAATTGATTTTCTTTTTCTTCTGAATCTTGAAGCCAATAAGGATCTAGCAAATCCCTCTTTGGTTCTTTTGGAGATTGTCTTCGTGTGGACTACGTGGGTTCGATCCTACACTTGGATCGGTAGCAAAACATTTGTCGACAAATTGTGAGGAGCCCCAACGTGCATTTGTTTCTCTTAACTCATGTTTAATATTTCTGCAGTTTTTATTATGATAAAATTGTAAAACTTATACCCTTGATCTTGGTTCCTGTAAACGATCCCTGAGTTATATTATTTTGTTTCCGCTGTGTATACGGACCGTTTACTAACATAACAAAGCTTACTTGCTGGTTTGTGCAGTGTAACATTGGCCACAAAAGTTGTTCTGCCTTTTGACATTGTAATGATCCTCCCCTACTTTTGGTTGCTGTATTGGCTGGTTTACTTTGTCTTACAAACCCTTTCAATATGCCGAATTGCTTACAACTCATGTATTGTATACCAGGCTGAACCAGCATCTTCTCTCTCGATGCCCCTTCTTTTTACAATGGGTTAGGCTGGAAATTCTTTCACTCCACAGGTCTTTCCCACTGGTTATTACTCTTCTCTTTCCCTTTTCTATCTCCTCATACTTCCTTGTTTGTGCTTGTGCAGGTTTACCTTTGAAGCTGCAACCTGCACCCTCACTAGTGTCTTCTTGCCTCAAGAGCCTTCTTTGCTCTTGAGCTTGGAGAGCATGGACAAGCTCAGTCAATGTGATCTGAGTCATGTCTTTAGAGTCCCTAAAGAAGAGATTTTGGACTCAAATCTCTTCGAGAGACTCACCAAAACCTTTTCCACAACCCTACGATCTGTCACTCCACTCCCATCCCTGTATTTTGTTGACAACATTCATTAGTCTATCAACATAATCCTTCCATTGTTTCATTCCTGCATTCTTTGCATCTCAAATTCTCTCCTTAGATTAGAACCTGCATATTCCTTTTGTAGTGCTCCCATGTACTTCTCTCTCATTTATCCCATGCTTCCTTGGGGTTTTCGTATGCCATGATTCTTGTAAAAACAAGATCAATCACAAGCATGTATGTGAGAGAGAGCTCTCGGAGCTTTGGATGATTCTTCCTCATGCAGCCTCTTTTGGTTCAACGTAGGATTCTGTCCAAGAGAAGGTGGCTGCCGATTTTCTTCCACATACTGCCACAATCCGTCCATGAAGAAAGGCTTTCATCTTTACTGCCCAGATGTGGTAATGTTCTCCATTGAATACCGAGTGAGCCATCAGGCAGATTGAGTTGTCATGCCCCTATTTTTCTTGTCTATCGTAAGAAGGAAGAAGAACAACTGCAGGTCAATCATTTTGAGATGGAGGGTATTTTGGAGGTGTGATCGAAGGTTTACAGTGCTAATTTTTTGGTTTTTGTGGAAGCTCTGATACCATTTATTGGTTTTGCCGAAGAACATTAAGAGAGATAAAACAGAGCACCTCAAATGTTTCAGCAAAAACAAGGTTTTTTATTGAAGAAAGTCAATATGTACACTTACAACTCTCTGAAGTCAATATGTAACACTTACACCTCTGCTAATACATCAACTACAGCAGACTTTACGCTTTAAAATTTAAATTTAACCACAACTATTACAGTTCAAATTACTCCAAATAAACTTTCTTAAATACCCTTAAGTAAAACAACCAATTACACAAAAACACTCCAATGCATGTTGAGTTACTACTAAGAGCCTTAGCTCTCTCCGAAAACATAACCTTGCATACTTGAGTAATTGATGCATTCCAGCAAGGCATCACTACATCAACATAAACAACACACAGATCCCAAAATGGAAAAGTAGGTGTACATATTTGGTCTAACACCTTCTCTGAGCATCAAAATAAAGAACTCAAACACCTTGTCATTCATCTTAGCATTACAATAAGCCCATATCATTATGTGAATAATGTTTTAGCAGTCCTCCAAGAGATTAAACTTCACGTACATATTAATCAAATGTTGATTAAAAACGTTTTGGGTTCATACCCTTTTGAGAAGACTGGTTGTGAACTAGTTTACCTTCTCAACAGCGCCACGGGCCAAGACACTTGATGACTCAGAGTAGGTGATGGAATCAGCATGAAGGCTGGATTTGCATGACATCCATAGGTTTGATGGCTTTTAGGAGGTCTCTTTGGTAGCAGAATCTGGTGAAATCATCAATCAAAGCTATGGGTTGAGCGCTTTACTAGAAAGAATCATTCGGTGTGGAAGTATAACATCTAGAAAGTGAAGTTCTTATGCATTTCAGCTTTGAAATGCCTTTCATGGCATTTCCTAGTTAAAGAACTGAATCTTTTCTTTTGTCGATATAATTGAAACTTGGAACAACTGAACTGTCCATTTATGTTCAACAGAAACTCGTGGAGTTTTTTAAAACGACATCTGAAGTTTGAATTTAATTAAAAGGCTATGAGTTTTAAAGTGTTAACTAAATAGCCATATTGATTAAGGGTAATTAAACTTGTTAGTGTTAATTAGGATTAATGAATATTATGAATCTTTTAAAATTATACTATATTCTCAAAAACCCAAAATTCTTGCAAACAAACCCAACACATTCTTCTTCTCCCGCCATTAACCACTCTACCTTGGTTGCGGTTCCTTCTTAGCTTTGTCTACCCTCTCTTCTTCTCTCATTCCTCTATATCTCTTGTTCCTCCGCCATTAACACTTTCTTCTTCCTCCACCATTAACATTTCTCCCACCAAGATCCCCTCTCTCTCTTCTTGGCATTTCATCTAAGTATGTTATCTCTCCTCTTTACATTTTATATTTAGATTTACAAAGATTTAATAATAGAGGGGTTTGGGTTGATTTGATTTAGTTGTTTAGGTTGTTGGGTTGTGTTTGATGTAATGCAAGTTGAAAGGAGTGAAATTTGTTAAATTTATTCTGGGTATGTTTTCTGGTATGATGGATCGATTGTAAGTGGTGATGACTGAAAATGTATTCTGTAGGATGGTCGCTTAAGCGATCGGTGTATCGCTTAAGCAATCTGGTAGGTCTAGTAATGCAGTAGATAGATCGCTTAAGCAACCAGGTAGTGGCATAAGATTGCTTAAGTGATCTTTAAAAGTCTGGAATATAGGAGCAGATTGCTTAGCGATTAGCAATATGGCATAAGATCGCTTAAGCGATATAGCAGAACTATAAGCGACTATGCAGTTCTTTTTTAAAATATTTGAACCCTTAGTACAACATTTAAGAATATTTTTTTCTTGCATTATAGGCAGTTGGCTATTATTACACATGGGACAAGTTGTTTTGGGTTGAATATTTTGGTGAGTGGTGGAGGAAAGAAATAGCTGGAAGTGGATTGAGGAGCAAACAAGTTATACTGATTGCGTGTGAGCACAGAGGTTAGTTTGATGAGTTGATTGATAATAATTAGAAGAGGTAATTTGAGTTACTCGCGTGGTGATATAGTTTGTGAAGTATGTTTTAAGCAGAGTTCTTGAACATTATAAGGTACCTTTCGCTATATTAAAGTCGGATGAAAGTGTGAAGTTATATATGATATATGTGTCAATGGTTCGAGGCCGATTTTAAGGGTTTTTTTTTTGTAGAAAAACCGTTGGAAGTTGGTTCAAAGGAAGGGGATAAACGAGTAGGTGGAGATTTGCCTGGTTTTAATTTGAACTACGAGGCCATTGATTTGTTAGTTGAAAAATCAAGAGTAACGGTGAATTGGGTGGTGAGAAGGACATGGTAGAAGAGGTTGGTGATAGGGCCAAAATGAAAATGTTAGGAGGAGGACCTGTAGATGTTCCCACATATGTAGAGTTCCTTTAAATACAGATTATGAAGAAGACGTAGATTAGAGGTAGTAGTGAATCAGCTCATGTTTTTATGGATGGACGGAGTTGCGCATAGGGTATTTATTTGACAACAAAGAGAAGTGATGAGGAAGCTAAACTTGTTCCGTGAGAGGTAATTTTGAGTTCATCACCAAAAAGTCAAATTCATTGGTTGTGGACGGTTGCATGTCATGACCGAAAGTGCAAGTGACGGGTTTTTGTAGAAGGTTGGCAGAGTCAGAAAAATTTATTCTAGAGCATATACTCGTGAGCAAACTATGGTTTGGACTATTTCAGGTAAGCATCGACAAGCGTCCGCTGATGTTATTGGACAATTTGTGAAAAGTCGGTTTGTTGAAAGGAAAGTCCATCTCCTAAAGACATTCAGAGACTGTGCGCATAGAGTGGGATGTGCTGTTAGTTACTGGAAATGTTGGAAAGGGAGACAACATACACAAGATTTTGTGAGGGGCATGCCGAGCACGGTCGCAATATTAGAAGCGTACCGTTATATGCTTGAGTTGACAAACCAAGCTAGCAAGACGGCTTTGAAGTGGATAGAAATATGATGTTTTAAATATTTTTTTGTTGCTTACGGTTCTGCTATAAGGGGTTTGTAACATGAGAAAGGTTTACTTTTGATGGTTGCTTTCTAACAGGAAAGTATGAGGTACATTATTGGTGGCCACAGCACAAACAGCGAGAATCACACATATCCTGTTGCATGGTGTATGGTTGACTTTGAGAATGACGATTCGTGGACTTGGTTTTTTCGCAATTACATACGATATGTCCTTGACAGTGACGATGGTGCATAATATCCGTAGGCCACAACTCTATAAGAAGGGGATTGCCACTATTTACCGTCAAGCACATCACGATTCTGTATGAGGCACCTTGGTGAGAACATAAAACAAAAGTTTAAATGTTCTGACCTCCTTCAGACATCTACATGGCAACAAAAGCTTATCAGGTTGATAAGTTGAGGATCACTTCTAGCAAATCCGAATCAAGGATATAGTTTGCTAAGTATCTTAAGCATGATGTTGGTTTTGAGCGATGGGATTAGAGCTTCTTTCCTGGAAGAAGGTTTGTGTCATGACCACGAATATAGCGAGTCCATAATTCGAAGTTGTTAATAGAAAGAGAGTTTCCAATAGTTGTACTTTTTTGAGCAATCCAGAGGACATTGTCACGGTGGTTTCATGAGTATCGTACGAGTCAGTTATTTTACTACAGCCCTTGTTCCGTCAGCTGAAAAATTATTGCGAGAACGTATAACTGTCAAATGCACTGTTTGCCTATCCTCTTAACGCTCAAGAGTTCACTATGCCACACTATGGTCCGGATGCCCTAGTTAACCTTGTTAGTAAAACTTGCAGCTGTAAAGTGCTTGACATTCAATTTACCTTGTCCTCATGCACTAGCAGCATTAAACACCAACGAAGCCGGATTTTGGTTCAAGAATTTACATGGAACTTTGCTCCCCTCTCTATAGGCAGATCACTACATGCTAGCTTATTCAGAAACATATCTAGTGCCTCCGAAGAGTAGTGGGTATGGCCGCTAGAGTTGGCTGACATTATCTCCATCCGCCATTCAAGAAGACAATAAAGGGAGAAAAAGAGTTAAGCATATTTCCATCAGCCCGTCTGAAGTTCCCCAGAAGATGAATAAGTGCTCAATTTGCAAGCAACCTGGCCACGAGAAGCAGTTGCCATAAGAATCACATGCAGATCAGAAATTAGGTTCAAAGAAGTTGAAATTCAAGAGTTGCGAAGGCCAACCGTGATGAGTTATTGTTTTCAATTATTGATTTTTTAAATTTTATTGTTACCTTTATTAATCATTTTATATTTCTTGTTACATGGCCTAAATATTGTTGGTGATTTAGCTTGGAATAGTTGTCAATTGAGGAGAAAGTATGGAATTAATACATGTTGGTAATTTTAGTTTGTCAAAATTCAGGAGAAAAGCTGGAAAATATATTTTGCCCATGATCGCTTAAGCACTAAGTATATCGCTTAGAGACAAAGGGTTTTCAAACAAGATCGCTTAAGCAATACATCACGGATCACTTACGATCGTGCACCTGGGCAATATGATTCTGCCTAGTGACGATCGCTTAATCGACCAACGAAAAATTTTAAAATTTACAATAAATACCCACCTACCCACTTCCCATATCAGCACCACCACCTGAATCCTACCGAGAAAGGCATTATGGCGCATAGCGGTCGGATCAGCAGATTAGGCGTCGATATGGCCTTTTCTAGCCAGATCGACCACAGGATATGGCCGGAAAGGCAGATCACACCACACAATCTGTCGTCATGCAAAGTCCACATTGGCCATCTGTGACGCCAATATATGGCCGTCGTTTTCGTCAACGATGCCAAGATTGGCCGTCGTTGACCATCAATGATGCCTAAGATTTGGTCGTCGTTGACCAATCACTGGCCATTTCTTTAAAAGTCGATGACGGCCAGATATGGTCTTTTCGACCAGATCCACAGTGATCTGGCCGAAAAATGTCACATTTTTGAATTACCCACCGGCTATTCGGTCGTTTTTAGCCATTGTGTAGCCTAAAATCTAGGAAGTTGGGTGGGTGGGGGTGTTTTTGTTAATTTTAGGCGGTATTACTGAAATTAATTCGTTAAATCTAAAATTTATTAAAAATACTAATATTTCCTAATAATTAACAAAAGAAATATTTTTGGGAATAGGTTTGTATATTTAAAGATATTCAACCAAACGCACCTTTATGTTCTGACAAAGAAGAAGAACATATTTCACTAGAGTTCCAGGGTTACCTTTGAATATAATAACGGTCATGGTCCACTAAACGTATCGAACCCTATATGTTGAGCATAGACGTAAACATTCTACACCTTTATATGTTTCATACTGACATAAAGCTATATGTTTAATTAAATTAATAATGGTCATAGTCCATTGAACAATCATAAACCCTATATTGTAGCATAGACGTAAACATTCTACACCTTACATGCTTCATACTGACGTAAAAGAACTATATGTTTAATATAATAATAATAACTCATAGTCCACTGAATGAATCGTAAACCCTATATGTTAGCATAGACGTAACATTCTACACCTTATATTTTCATACTGACAAAAAGAACTATATATTCTAAATATATAACGGTCATATTCTACTGAACGAATCGAAACCCTATCTGTTAGCATAGCGTTAATTGCTTAACCAAGGCTCTGAAATACCTAAATATATCCGAATACATAGTCACTTAACGATCCTCTGTATTACATAGTCAATTAAGAGATCCGTCTGTATGCTTAGCGATTCTTGCTTTTTACTCTGGTTAATTAGCAATCCGTCTGTATCGCTTAAGCGATTCTTTGCTTTACTCTTGTTCCTTAAGCAATCGGTAATTGCTTAAGCAATCTAGCCCGGGCAGATGCCCGATCGAAAATCGCTTAAGCTATCCATTTGTATCGCTTAAGCATTTTCGTAAAAACTCTTGATCACTTAACGATTTGAGATTGATTAAGCGATCTTGGCCAAGGCAGAATAATCTACTCAGATCTATGATCGCTTAATTGATCCATTTGTATCGCTTAAGTGATTTTTTTAAAGACTCTTGGTCACTTAAGCGATCTCAGATAGCTTAAGCCAACTTGTCTGAGGCAGAATGAATATCTGCCCAGATCTATGATCGCTTAAGCAATTCTTCCTAAACGAGTCTTTGTCGCTTAGCGATTTGGGATAGCTTAAGCGATCTGGCCAAGGCAATGAACATCTGCCCAGATGGGTAATCGCTTAAGGATCTTATGTATCGCTTAAGCGATGCTTCGTATACTCTTGGTATCATATCTGGAAAAGTCTGTGTCGTTTAAGAGATAATGCGTCGTCATATACGTAATTGTTGGTACCATGGCCATTCTTTAAGTTATAATTCGAATGACTGTGATTGGAAACATTTGTACATCCATCATTTCCCTCCCAATCCGAAAATAATTTGTATCGCAAATTAAGTAAGTATTTATATCAATCTAATTCATCACAATCAAAATATGAGACATCAATGTAACCTGTTTATCGAGACACAAATAAAAAATAGGCATGGGAATGCGGCAAATATCGAAATATGGACAAGCTAATCGTTACCCCCACTGTGGTGAATCAAATAACATACCAGTACATCACATGTTGTAGTGTGATACACAAAATGAAACAAACACTAAAAAACCATTATCCAACTTGGGTGAAGCAAATGATCACACCATACAGAAAAATTCAAACTGCTAATGAGATATCTTATAGGCCAAAAAAATTTCCAATTCTTTACAATGTTTCTGCAAGCACAAGGCTTTGGCTGCCGCAAGAAAGCCACAGCACAAGAATTCCTATACAACTGCCTTTAATTTACTTTTGATGCCAAAGAGTTTAATGTCAATAACACCTTTTGCACAATCCCTTTATTGCAGATGCCTCCTTCCTGCCAACCAACCTTTGAGAAGTTTCCTCTCATTGTTTCCAGGAACCTGCAAATTATCCGCCACACCCTGTAGACACATCAATTTTTGTAATAAATAAAAAACATGTAAAAAATTACAGAGTGGGTAGTGAAAAGTTCACATCAGTCTGTGTCTTTCGGTAAAGCTCCATATAAGCATGACACCGCAGCATCAGCACTATACCCAAGTATCACCAACATAAACTACAAAATTCAAAGTCCACTTTCATACCTTTTATTGGGTTCTGCTCACTCAAAACGGATCCATCGCCATGGAAGCAGTCGACAACACAACCCTCTCGACGTCTCCTCATTGTTTCGTCATTCAACCAATCTATTGGGGTGGTTGGTCATGTCGAACTCAATAAATTTCAGGGCTTTTGCCCCACATTCAGCACTACAATAGGAAGAAGACATTAGCATTAAAATAAACTTACAGAACAATTGTATTATGTAGTTGTTTTATAACAAAATTTACCTTGACTCATTTATTGGGCCGGTAGAGCGCTTAATTGGCCACTTTTCGGTTAGTACTTGATCACCCAAGTGCCCAAACATCCCACTGTCTCGCAATAGCGGCGGGAACAACCTGGATAGTGGCTCTAACTCGACCTCCAACTGCTTGTCTTGACAAGTAGTTAGGTTGCAATCAAGGATCTTTAGCAACCCCTCCTCTAGATGTGCAATGACTACTATCCAGTGCATCTGTTTGATGCGGATGATGCAGTACACTTTTTTAACAAAGGCCCAACTGTGGCCATATTTGGGCCGATCCCCCCACATATATTGCATAATTCTGTCATCAAAATGAAAATCATTAGGGATGCAGTCGAACTATACTAGGGCCAATCTTTTTTGCTTCGGTCCTTTTGCTACACCACTAGCAATGACATTTTTAATTAAAGTGCGATATGCCAAAACAAGCGTTTGGCCAAACGCCACATCGGTGATGGCACAGTCGGGATACAATAGATCACCATCAGTAGTCTATCGTAGCCTCATCAGTGCCAATATCTCATCGATGTGATGCATCAAATAAAAACAACAATATAAGTATGGAAAACATAGGCAAAAATAAGGAAAATTAAGTGAAAATAACTCACCGAGTCCTCAAGCCACGTGCCCATCGTCAATAACTTCTCAAACCATTCTCGGGGATAATCCCCTGTTTTACACTTTATATGGGCATTACTTCCTGATCCATTGTAATAGGCATAGAAGAGTTTTTTCTTTTCCTCTATTGGCCTGTACAAATCAACATTTGAGTCCAATTTCGTTTGCCCACTTCCTCCCCCTTCCTCCGTTTTTACATCCCCGCTTCTTTCGCCTCCCACCTCACCCTCTTCCATTATCATCGCCCCACTTCCTCCACCAACCTCCTCAACCTCCTCCATTTCTGGTTCTTCCTCCATTTGTTTTCTTAATTTTCTTCTTCTTTACCTGTGTCACTTCCATGTAAGGCGATTTCACAAACTTGCTCTTTTGGCTCTGTCTTTTCAAGCTAGTTTGCACTTCAACTGCCTTTAATTCTCCACCAACGTCCTCCTCCATTGTACTAACTTCCTCCTCCACTATACCAACTTTCTTTGCCAGCTTATCCACTTTCTCCTCCGCCCTTTTCATGCACTCTTCCATCTTGTCAAACCTTGCATAAACGGCTGTTGTAAAACTCTCAAACAGGCCGTTTATGAGGTCAACAACCACATTCTCCCAACACCGATGTCTCGGCAAAGCGGTACTTGTTGTACCAGTTTGCTGAGGCATACGAACCTCTTCCTCCCTCTTCTCCTCCTCATCCTCGAGCCTCCCGCCCATTAGAGCTTCATAATCCTCGGCATCAACCACGTTGTCAAGCAATGGCCCTGCAACTGCCGTCATATGCGTGACCCCTCTTAGGTCCTGCATCAGGCGATCTATCCGTTCATCCCTTCCATCCTCCAGTGCTTTGAAAGATGTGACATAGTCCTCTTCTGCTTCATCCCCAGTAGCAGTGAGAAAGGGACGGATGACTCCCTACAATAAGAAACAAAATCAATCAGATTGAAGCAACATTCTAAAGCAACTGCATATTCAAAAGCTTAATCCTTTAATCTTACCCCAGCCGCTTGAATCTCAATCTCTATTTGGTTGTAATCCGAATGGTTACACCTCCCGACATGCCACTGCAACATCCTAGGAAATTGCTGTTGCACATCCAAACTGTTGCTCCTCCCCCCCCTCCACCTTAGCGAAGACAGGGATGGCCTCGTACATCCAAGCCTACATTGTAAAAAAACAGTCCATATCATAATTCAAACACATATATTATAAAAAATATAACAGAAAGCTATTAATATTTACCTGCATTGCCCATGGGAAGCCGAACAAATTATTCGTGCTTGGTTTATCCTTCACAACCCATTGGGCATGCTTTAANAGTTGAAGGGGAGGAACACATTTGCAATGCCAAGGAACGTCAGACCACTTGTGTCCCCTCGACAAATCCAATAGCCGGGGAAGTGGAAGATGAGAAGCCGAAGTCAAAAAATGAGTTCAGAGAAATGATCCTTAAGAAGTAAGGTTTGTTCCTGGGGTTATATGTTAACTAGAATAACACGGTAATTGACAAACTTCTCTTTCTTATAAAAAACTAAGGTATTACCTACATGCACCCAGCAAAGCTCTCCATGTCATAGCATTTGGTTCATATTCCATCTCATGTATTAACTTAGCTGCTTGATCCAGCTTCCTAACCCTTCCAAGAAGATCAATTACACAGCCATAATGCTCCTTTTCTGGTTCAATCCCATAAAGCTTTTTCATACATTGGAAGTAATACAACCCATCTTCTACAAGCCTTACATGGCTACAAGCAAATAGAACACCAAGAATTGTAATATAATTTGGTTCTAAACCTGAGGCTTTCATCAACTCAAACAATTTTAGTGCCTTTCGGCTGCACCTGTTCTGTGCCAACCCAGCAATCATGGTGCTCCAAGAAATCACATCCCTCTCTACCATTCTATCAAAAATAGACTTTGCATTTTCCAAGCTTCCACACTTGCAATACATATCCAAAAGCGCATTGTTAAGTATCAAATCTTGGTCATACTTCAATACATGAACATGGACTTGTGTCCCCAATTCTAACATCGCTACTCTAGTACACGCCCTCAAAACACTCGTTAGCGTGGCCCAACCCTCTTCATTCTCTTGAAAAGATTCAAAGCCTCATCACCATCACTATTCTGAGCAAACCCTCCAATGATTGAGTTCCAAACAACCAAATCTCTGGTCACCATCTCATTAAAAACATAGTGCATTCTTCAACTCACCCTATTTGGTATAAACATCAATCAAAGCGCTCCTAACGAACACATCAGAATCCAAACCAACTTTAATTATTCCACAATGAAGCTGCCTAAGATTGAGTAAACTGTTGGTTTCAGCCGGAGAACATTAAGAGAGATAAAATAGAGCACCTCAAACGTTTCAGCAAAAAGCAAGGTTTTTTATTGAAGAAAGTCAATATATAACACTTAACGACTCTCTGCTAATTACATCAACTATAGTAGATGTTTACAGCTTTCAAATTCAAATTTTACCACAAATATTACAGTTCAAATTACTCATAATAAACTTTACTTAAATCCCTTAAGTAACTAAACAACCAATTACACAAAAACACTCCCATGCACGTTGAGTTACTGCTGACTGTAACCTTCTGCATCTTCCAAAAACACAACCTTGCAGACTTGAGTAATTGATGCATTTCCAGCAAGGCATCACTACATCAACACTCCCCCTTGATACATTTGCTAGAAACACCAAGTTTGAGTCTAAGTCCCTCAAACTTGGCTTTAGGCAAGTCATGATATCTGCAATCTGATCCACACCCCGACAGTGCATCAAAGTCACTTCCCCATCATTTTCAGCCTCCCTTACTACATGAAATTTAATCTTAATATGTTTGGTCCTGCCATGGAGAACTGGATTCTTTGCCTTTGCCATTGCTGATTGATTATCACACAATATTGGTGTTGGCCTATCTTGATCCTGCTTCAAATCAGACAGAATTTTTCTAAACCAAGCAACTTGGTTCACTGCTGCTGCGGCAAAAATATACTTTGCCTCTGTAGTGGACTGAGCCATCAGGTCTTGCTTCTTCGACAACCAACTAATGGCTCTTTCATTGATGTAAAACATATACCTTGAGGTACTTTTCATGTCGTCTAAAGAACCTCCCCAGTCACTGTCTGTGTATCCCTGCAAAATCAGTTTTTCTGCCCTTTTAAACCAAATGCCAAGGTTTGAAGTTCCTTTCACATACCTTAACACCCTCTTTGCCGCCCTATAATGTGATTTACTTAGACAGCTCATAAATCTAGAAAGGTAGCTCGCTGCAAACATCAGGTCTGGACGTGTAGCTGTTAAGTACAGCAAGCATCCTACCAACCTCTAAACATACTCTCATCCACTATTTTCTCACCATCATTCTTGCTCAGCTTCAGGTTAGAGATTAAGGGTGTATCTGTAGGTTTGCAATTCTCCATCCCAAACTTTATGAGAATTTCATTTGCATACTTTTCCTGATACACAAATATTCCGCTTTTGAATTGAAAAATCTACATACCAAGGAAATATGACATCTCCCCCAAATCTGTCATCTCAAATTCAGATTGCATGGATTGTTTGAACTTGCTTAATTGGTCCAGATTACTCCCTGTCATCAACAGGTCATCCATATACAATGACACAACAATTAAATCACCCTCAGCTTCTTTAACATAAAGGGTATGTTCGTTTGGACTTCTTACATAGCCTAGGCTGTTAAGTTAATTGATTATGCGGCCATATTAGGCCCTAGGTGCCTATTTTAGACCATACAATGCCTTCTCCAACATGTACACCTTGCTTTCTTCACCCTTCACTTGGTAGCCTTTGGGTTGGTCCACAAAAATCTCCTTTTCCAAGCAGCCATTTAGGAAGGCAGATTTGACATCAAGTTGGAAAATTTTCCAACCAAATTGGGTTGCCATGGCTATGATCATCCTTATAGTGTCATGTCTTGCTACCGGAGCAAATGTGTCAGTGTAATCCACCCCTTGCTACTATGCAAATCCTTTTGCCATGAGCCTAGCCTTGTGTTTGTGGATTGTACCATTAGGATTGATCTTCAATTTATAAATCCATTTTACCTGAATTATTCTTCTGTTTTCAGGTCTTTTAACTAATCTCCATGTGTTGTTCTTCTCAATCATAGAAATCTCCTCTTGCATAGCATTCTTCCAAGCATCTAATCTAGCAGCTTCAGCATATGTTTTAGGTTTTAACACAGCCACATTGCACCTTGCATAAACATCAGTCAAGGTCCTAGTTCCATGAACTGCTGGTTCTTCATCTTCTTCAGTTTCAAGTTCATCTAGAGCAACTTCAGTTGGTTGTTGTGTGTTACAGTCAGCAATAATCTTCTTAATCTCTTAACTCCAAACCGCATTCTCATCAATTCTCACATCCCTAGTTATCACAATTCTTTTTGTCTCTGGAATGTACACTCTGAATCCTTTTGATTGGTTGCTATAACTAATGAAAATACCAACTTTAGCTTTATTATCTAACTTGGTCCTCTTCACTGCTGGAACCATCACATAGCACACACTTCCAAACACTTTCAAATAGCCAACTGTTGGTTTAGTTCCTGTCTATGCCTCAGCTAGTGTTTGCCCCTTGAATGCTTTGGTTGGCAGCCTATTCAGGAGGTAAACTCCTGTATTTACAGCCTCGGCCCAGAATTTCTTAGGGAGTTGTTTTTCTACCAACATACATCTAGCCATCTCCATGATGGTCTTATTTCTTCTTTCACTTACTCCATTTTGTTGTGGAGTGTATGGAGCAATGAATTGATGCCTAATACCAGCTTCTAAACATAGTGAACTGAATTCCTTTGAAGTGTACTCAGTTCTGTTGTCACTTCTAAAGGATTTAATCTTTGTTCCAGCTTCATTTTCTACCAATAGTTTGAATTTTCTAAACACTGTAGGGACCTCACTTTTCTGCTGTAAAAAATACATTCATGTCATCTGTGTATAATCATCTATAAAGAGTATAAAATACCTGCTTCCACTCAAGGATTCTATTTGCATAGGACCACAAACATCTGAATGAATCAGTTGAAGCTTCATTGTTGCTCTATAGGTCTGATCCGAAGGAGACGCAGGTCTACTCAATTTTCCAATTTGGCATGCACTGCACAATGTGCTTTTCTCCTCAATTTCTGGCAGGTCACGAACCATGTTTACATTCTTCAACTCTTTGAGGCCATTATAGTGATAATGGCCGAGCTGTTTGTGCCAAGTTTTCGACTCCTCCAGTCTAGTTAACAGGGCAGAATCATTGGTGGTTTTCCACTCAACCAGGAAGCTTTTCCCTAGCATCTTTACCCTCATCAATTCGGCCTCTTTAGGATCTAGTATGTTACATGCTTGGTTTTCAAAGCGTAAGGAATAACCCCTTTCTAACATTTGTCCCACACTCAATAGATTTTGGCTAATTCAAGGAACATACAGCACATGAGAGATTATTTTTGTACCTGACCAAGTTTGGACAGCAACATCCCCCATGCCTTTGACCTCCATGAATTCACAATTCCCAATCTTGACTCTGGAGCTATACAATCTGTCCAAGCTAACAAAATTTTGCAGGTCTGTAGCCATGTGATTGGTGTAGCCACTATCAATTGACCTGTTGGAGTAGGTGCCCTAGAGCCAATCAATTATTGTAGAATTGACTCTTTGTAATAATGTTCATTAATCAATAAAAGGCATTTTATTCTATATCGCGTAAATCATTATTATTGCAATATGTATTGATATATGTCCTTAGAATGGTAGAAGACAACCAACTAATGGCTCTTTCATTGATGTAAAAACATACCTTGAGTACTTTTCATGTCGTCTAAAGAACCTCCCCTCACTGTCTGTGTATCCCTGAAATCATTTTTCTGCCCTTTTAAACCAAATGCCAAGGTTTGAAGTTCCTTTCACATACCTTACACCCTCTTTGCCGCCCTATAATGTGATTACTTAGACAGCATAAATATCTAGAAATTCTTTGATCAAATTTCTCAAGGGTGCTCACTGAAACTTCAATTTGATTTCTTCCTTTCATGCTGTCAATAAAACATTTAGTTCTTACGCTTTTGGTTTTAAGATGAATTTCCTTTCCAGAGACGATTATGTAGCCTCAAATAAACCTGCAAAAGGGTTGAATTCCATAATTATGGTAAAATTGCATAATTTTCTAAGTATAAAGAGTCTAACTGTCTAAGAGCATATTTTTTTCATTTTGATAGCAAGTGATATGCTTAGGAGACTCAACCATAGTCCCACACAGATTTACCCATATTCCAGCTTACCTTTAATTGTAGAGCATCTGTTTGGGACTGTTGCTTACTAATTTATAATATCCTCGGATCGATTTTTGAAGGGCGTAGCATATGTGGATTTTGCCGATAATGCACACCTTGCTGCAACTGTAGGAAAGAACAAGCAAATGTTTCTTGGGAAGAAGATAAGCATTGCAAAATCAAATCCGAAGCAAAAGAGAGAGGATTCTGCTGGTCATGGGGCCTCTGGAGAACATGGTAGGCTAAGTGGAATTATGTTTTATCTTTGTTATTACTTGTGTGTGTTTGTTTGTGTGTAGTGCAATCTATAGACGTTTGCATGTTTGTGTTTCCCACTTCTACCTTTTATTTTCTTACTCCTTTGGGTTAAATGGCAACGCAAAGTAGTAATCATACTTTCAAGGGGTCTAAAGCGGCACACTATGCTGCTAATAAACATAGTAATAGCATTCAGTTGAAGGGGAGGAACACATTTGCAATGCCAAGGAACGTCAGACCACTTGTGTCCCCTCGACAAATCCAATAGCCGGGGAAGTGGAAGATGAGAAGCCGAAGTCAAAAAATGAGTTCAGAGAAATGATCCTTAAGAAGTAAGGTTTGTTCCTGGGGTTATATGTTAACTAGAATAACACAATAATTGACAAACTTCTCTTTCTTATAAAAAACTAAGGTATTACCTACATGCACCCAACAAAGCTCTCCATGTCACAGCATTTGGTTCATATTCCATCTCATGTATTAACTTAGCTGCTTGATCCAGCTTCCCAGCCCGTCCAAGAAGATCAATTACACAACCATAATGCTCATTTTCTGGTTCAATCCCATAAAGCTTTTTCATACATTGGAAGTAATACAACCCATCTTCTACAAGCCCTGCATGGCTACAAGCAAATAGAACACCAAGAATTGTAATATAATTTGGTTCTAAACCTGAGGCTTTCATCAACTCAAACAATTTCAGTGCCTTTCGGCTACACCTGTTCTGTGCCAACCCAGCAATCATGGTGCTCCAAGAAATCACATCCCTCTTTACCATTCTATCAAAAATAGACTTTGCATTTTCCAAGCTTCCACACTTGCAATACATATCCAAAAGCGCATTGTTAAGTATCAAATCTTGGTCATACTTCAATACATGAACATGGACTTGTGTCCCCAATTCTAACAGCACTACTCCAGTACACGCCCCCAAAACACTCGTTAGTGTGGCCCAACCCTCTTCATTCTCTTGAAAAGATTCAAAGCCTCATCACCATCACTATTATGAGCAAACCCTCTAATGATTGAGTTCCAAACAACCAAATCTCTGGTCACCATCTTATTAAAAACACAGTGCATTCTTCAACTCACCCCATTTGGTATAAACATCAATCAAAGCGCTCCTAACGAACACATTAGAATCCAAACCAACTTTAATTATTCCACAATGAAGCTGCCTAAGATTGAGTAAACTGTTGGTTTCAGCCGGAGAACATTAAGAGAGATAAAATAGAGCACCTCAAACGTTTCAGCAAAAAGCAAGGTTTTTTATTGAAGAAAGTCAATATATAACACTTAACAACTCTCTGCTAATTACATCAACTATAGTAGATGTTTACAGCTTTCAAATTCAAATTTTACCACAAATATTACAGTTCAAATTACTCATAATAAACTTTACTTAAATCCCTTAAGTAACTAAACAACCAATTACACAAAAACACTCCCACGCACGTTGCGTTACTGCTGACTGTAACCCTCTGCATCTTCCAAAAACACAACCTTGCAGACTTGAGTAATTGATGCATTTCTAGCAAGGCATCACTACATCAACACTCCTCCTTGATGCATTTGCTAGAAACACCAAGTTTGAGTCTAAGTCCCTCAAACTTGGCTTTAGGCAAACTCTTAGTCATGATATCTGCAATCTGATCCACACCCCGACAATGCATCAAAGTCACTTCCCCATCATTTTCAGCCTCCTTTACTGCATGAAATTTAATCTTAATATGTTTGGTCCTGCCATGGAGAACTGGATTCTTTGCCTTTGCCACTGCTGATTGATTATCACACAATATTGGTGTTGGCCTATCTTGATCCTGCTTCAAATCAGACAAAATTTTTCTAAACCAAGCAACTTGGTTCACTGCTGCTGCGGCAAAAATGTACTTTGCCTCTGTAGTGGTCTGAGCCATCAGGTCTTGCTTCTTCGACAACCAACTAATGGCTCTTTCATTGATGTAAAACACATACCTTGAGGTACTTTTCATGTCGTCTAAAGAACCTCCCCAGTCACTGTCTGTGTATCCCTGTAAAATCAGTTTTTCTGCCCTCTTAAACCAAATGCCAAGGTTTGAAGTTCCTTTCACATACCTTAACACCCTCTTTGCCGCCCTATAATGTGATTCACTTAGACAGCTCATAAATCTAGAGAGGTAGCTCGCTGCAAACATCAGGTCTGGACGTGTAGCTGTTAAGTATAGCAAGCATCCTACCAACCTCTAAACATACTCTCATCTACTGTTTTCTCACCATCATTCTTGCTCAGCTTCAGGTTAGAGACTAAGGGTGTATCTGCAGGTTTGCAATTCTCCATCCCAAACTTTATGAGAATTTCATTTGCATACTTTTCCTGATACACAAATATTCCACTTTTGGATTGAAAAATCTACATACCAAGGAAATATGACATCTCCCCCAAATCTGTCATCTCAAATTCAGATTGCATGGATTGTTTGAACTTGCCAAACTGGTCTAGATTACTCCTTGTCATCAACAGGTCATCCATATACAACGACACAACAATTAAATCACCCTCAGCTTCTTTAACATAAAGGGTATGTTCGTTTGGACTTCTTACATAGCCTAGGCTATTAAGGTAATTGTTTATACGGCCATACTAGGCCCTAGGTGCCTATTTTAGACCATACAATGCCTTCTCCAACATGTACACCTTGCTTTCTTCACCCTTCACTTGGTAGCCTTTGGGTTGGTCCACAAAAATCTCCTCTTCCAAGCAGCCATTTAGGAAGGCAGATTTGACATCAAGTTGGAAAATTTTCCAACCAAATTGGGTTGCCATGGCTATGATCATCCTTATAGTGTCATGTCTTGCTACCGGAGCAAATGTGTCAGTGTAATCCACCCCTTGCTGCTGTGCAAATCCTTTTGCCACGAGTCTAGCCTTGTGTTTGTGGATTGTACCATTAGGATTGATCTTCAATTTATAAATCCATTTTACCTGAATTATTCTTCTGTTTTCAGGTCTTTTAACTAACCTCCATGTGTTGTTCTTCTCAATCATAGAAATCTCCTCTTGCATAGCATTCTTCCAAGCATCTGATCTAGCAGCTTCAGCATATGTTTTAGGTTTTAACACATCCACATTGCACCTTGCATAAACATCAGCCAAGGTCCTAGTTCCACGAACTGCTGGTTCTTCATCTTCTTTAGTTTCAAGTTCATCTAGAGCAACTTCAGTTGGTTGTTGTGTGTTACAGTTAGCAACAATCTTCTTACTCTCCCAACTCCAAACCGCATTTGCATCAATTCTCACATCCCTAGTTATCACAATTCTTTTTGTCTCCGGAATGTACACTCTGAATCCTTTTGATTGGTTGCTACAACTAATGAAAATACCAACTTCAGCTTTATTATCTAACTTGGTCCTCTTCACTGTTGGAACCATCACATAGCACACACTTCCAAACACTCTCAAATAGCGAACTGCTAGTTTAGTTCCTGTCTATGCCTCAGCTAGTGTTTGCTCTGAATGCTTTGGTTGGCAGCCTATTCAGGAGGTAAACTCCTGTATTTACAGCCTCGGCCTAGAATTTCTTAGGGAGTTGTTTCTCTACCAACATACATCTAGCCATCTCCATGATGGTCTTATTTCTTCTTTCACTTACTCCATTTTGCTGTGGAGTGTATGGAGCAATGAATTGATGCCTAATACCAGCTTCTAAACATAGTGAACTAAATTCCTTTGAAGTGTACTCAGTTCCGTTGTCACTTCTAAAGGATTTAATCTTTGTTCCAGCTTCATTTTCTACCAATAGTTTGAATTTTCTAAACACTGTAGGGACCTCACTTTTCTACTATAAAAAATGCACCCATGTCATCCGTGTATAATCATCTATAAAGAGTATGAAATACCTGCTTCCACTCAAGGATTCTATTTGCATAGGACCACAAACATCTGAATGAATCAGTTGAAGCTTCATTATTGCTCTACAGGTCTGATCCGAAGGAGACGCAGGTCTACTCAATTTTCCAATTTGGCATGCACTGCATAATGTGCTTTTCTCCTCAATTTCTGGCAGGTCACGAACCATGTTTACATTCTTCAACTCTCTGAGGCCATTATAGTGATAATGGACAAGCTGTTTGTGCCAAGTTTTCGACTCCTCCAGTCTAGTTAGCAGGGTGGAATCATTAGTGGTTTTCCACTCAACCAGGAAGCTTTTCCCTAGCATCTTTACCCTCATCAATTCGGCCTCTTTAGGATCTAGTATGGTACATGCTTGGTTTTCAAAGTGTAAGGAATAACCCCTTTCTAACATTTGTCCCACACTCAATAGATTTTGCCTAATTCTAGGAACATACAACACATGAGAGATTATTTTTGTACCTGACCAAGTTTGGACAGCAACATCCCCCATGCTTTTGACCTCTATGAATTCACAATTCCCAATCTTGACTCTGGAGCTATACGATCTGTCCAAGCTAACAAAATTTTGCAGGTCTGTAGCCATGTGATTGGTGCAGCCACTATCAATTAACCTGTTAGAGTAGGTGCCCTAGAGCCAATCAATTATTGTAGAATTGACTCTTTGTAATAATGTTCATTAATCAATAAAAGGCATTTTATTCTATATCACGTAAATCATTATTATATCAATATGTATTGATATATGTCCTTAGAATGGTAGAACCGTGACAAGGGTATCAAGTGTTTCAAATCTTGATAGTGAGAACCCTATGAGCACATATGGTGGCCATTCTAGAAACGTCTGTAGCCCTAGTATTATTCTGAAGTAAAGGCATAGATATGTTGACGACCCTGTCGAAAGACAGTGACTGATCTCACTTGTCGGTTGTTTGGTGACAACCTAGTGCAACACATGGGTGTTTGCTGTAGGGATTACCAGCAGCAAGTTCACTGGACTACCCACCAGAAGATTCCAATGATGGTAACCCCTGTCTATGACCAAATCCTCTAACGAATGGTGGTGCAGTGATCCTTAGACTTGAGATCACCATAACCTTGAGATCACCAGAGCGCCTTGTGCACCGATTCGTGTAGTTTGACACTAGCCTAACGCAGTTCTTTTCAGAGCTGTCAATACGGCGGTGATTGGCTGTATCAAGGAGTGTATCAAGACTATGGTGGATTGACAGAGGATTCACACTCCTAGGTATGGGAGAAAGTTATCTCACAGCGCAATTCAGTATATGGTAATGACACTAAAACTGTGGCCACAGTGGGATTGAGTTGTTGATCTATCTAGTTTATAATACAGGTCATTGGTCCAGAAACTGAATAAATAATATCGAGAGTAACAGAAGGTTGACACTATTTCTATGCCTTTGTCTCGTCGAGATAACGTATGATGAAAGGATCGAATTGCATGGTAACCATATCGTTGACAGGCAGCTACTTTGTTGAATCTGAATCTATCGGGTGACCATGATGCCTTACTAGGGGCCAATCTTGGTCTGTGTATTAGTGAGACAATTAATTGGTGTTAATCGCGATACTATACACTGCCGATATGATGAGGAGCCTATGGGTCACACACATAAAAGATAATTTAAGATCCAAGAAGAAAGAAGGGCGTTTTCGTCTTTTAAGGCGAAAGGGTATTTTGGTAATTTCACAGTGTAATTAAATTTGTTGAGGTCGTAGCCTTTATTTATTTGTTAGAAAAATTAAATAAGTGAAATTACGTTTAAATGTGTGTTCGCACATATTTAAATATATTATCATTATTGTTTAATATTAATATATATTTAAATATTTATTAATTGATTTTAATTGAGATAATGATGGAAAATAAAATAAATCAAATTGGGAGTGTTTGGCAACATGAGGTGTTTGGGTTGGAGCCCAAGCCTATTCTATATGGGAATAGGGCAACTTAATTAACTATAAAAGGAAAAATGTGTTAATTAAATAGAATATGACTTTTCTTTGAAAACATAGCAGCCCCTCTTTGATAATATACTCCCACGGCAGTAACATTTTGGTGCCTAAAAATCAATTCAATTGATTTTCTTTTCTTCTGAATCTTGAAGCCAATGAGGATCTAGCAAATCCCTCTTTGGTTCTTTTTGAGATTGTCTTCGTGTGGACTACGTGGGTTCGATCCTACACTTGGATCGGTAGCAAAACATTTGTCGACAAATTTGGAGGAGCCTCCAATGTGCATTTGTTTCTCTTAACTCATGTTTAATATTTCTGCAGATTTTTATTATGATAAAATTGTAAAACTTATACCCTTGATCTTGGCTCATGTAAACGATCCCTGAGTTATATTATTTTTGTTTCCGCTGTGTATACGGGACCGTTTACTAACATAACCAAGCATTATTGCTGGTTTGTGCAGTGTAAAACTGGCCACAAAAAGTTGTTCTGCCTTTTGACATTGTTAATGATCCTCCCCTACTTTTGGTTGCTGTATTGGCTGGTTTACTTTGTTCTTACAAACCCTTTTAATATGCCCGAATTGCTTACAACTCATGTATTGTATACCAGGCCTGAACCAGCATCTTCTCTCTGGATGCCCCTTCTTTTTACTATAGGTGTAGGCTGGAAATTCTTTCACTCAACCAGGTCTTTCCCACTGGTTATTACTCTTCTCTTTCCCTTTTCTATCTCCATCATACTTCCTTGTTTGTGCTTGTGCAGGTTTACCTTTGAAGCTTGCAACCAATGCACCCTCACTAGTGTCTTCTTGCCTCAAGAGCCTTCTTTGCTCTTGAGCTTGGAGAGCATGGACAAGCTCAGTCAATGTGATCTGAGTCATGTCTTTAGAGTCCTCTAAAGAAGAGATTTTGGACTCAAATCTCTTCGAGAGACTCACCAAAACTTTTTCCACAACCCTACGATCTGTCAACTCCACTCCCATAAGCCTGATTTTGTTGACAACATTCATTAGTCTATCAACATAATCCTTCACTTTTTCAGTTTCCTGCATTCTTTGCATCTCAAATTCTCTCCTTAGATTAAGAACCTGCATATTCCTTGTTGTAGTGCTCCCCATGTACTCCTCTCTCAATTTATCCCATGCTTCCTTGGGGTTTTCGTATGCCATGATTCTTGTAAAAACAAGATCAATCACAGCAGCATGTATGTGAGAGAGAGATCTCGGAGCTTTGGATGATTCTTCCTCATGCAGCCTCATTTGGTTCAACGTAGGATTCTGTCCAAGAGGAGGTGGTTGTCAGTTTTCTTCCACATATTGCCACAATCCCTGTCCACGAAGAAAGGCTTTCATCTTTACTGCCCAGATGTGGTAATGTTCTCCATTGAATACTGGTGGAGCCATCAAGGCAGATTGAGTTGTCATGCCCCTATTTTTCTTGTCTATCGTAAGAAGGAAGAAGAACAACTGCAGGTCAATCATTTTGAGATGGAGGGTATTTTGGAGGTGTGATCGAAGGTTTACAGTGCTAAGTTTTTGGTTTTTGTGGAAGCTCTGATACCATTTATTGGTTTTAGCCGAAGAACATTAAGAGAGATAAAACAGAGCACCTCAAACGTTTCAGCAAAAAGCAAGGTTTTTTATTGAAGAAAGTCAATATGTAACACTTAACAACTCTCTGAAAGTCAATATGTAACACTTAACAACTCTCTGCTAATTACATCAACTACAGCAGACGTTTACAGCTTTAAAATTTAAATTTAACCACAACTATTACAGTTCAAATTACTCCTAATAAACTTTTCTTAAATACCCTTAAGTAACTAAACAACCAATTACACAAAAACACTCCTATGCATGTTGAGTTACTGCTAAATGTAGCCTTTTGCATCTTCCAAAAACATAACCTTGCATACTTGAGTAATTGATGCATTTCCAGCAAGGCATCACTACATCAACATAAACAAACACAAGATCCCAAAATGGAAAAGTAGGTGTACATATTTGGTCTAACACCTTCTCTGAGCATCAAAATAAAGAACTCAAACACCTTGTCATTCATCTTAGCATTACAATAAGCCCATATCATTGTTGTCCAAGAAACAGTCGTTCTCTCAGGCATTTTATCGAATAATGTTTTAGCGTCCTCCAAGAGATTAAACTTCATGTACATATTAATCAAAATGTTGATTAAAAACGTTTTGGGTTCATACCCTTTTGAGAAGATGTGGTTGTGAACTAGTTTACCTTCTCAAACAGCGCCACGGGCCAAGCAACACTTGATGAGCTTAGAGTAGGTGATGGAATCAGCATGAAGGCTGTGGATTTGCATGGCATCCATAGCTTTGATGGCTTTTAGGAGGTCTCTTTGGTAGCAGAATCTGGTGAAATCATCAATCAAAGCTGATGGGTTGAGCGCTTTACTAGAAGAATCATTCGGTGTGGAAGTATAACATCTAGAAAGTGAAGTCTTCTTGCATTTCATGCTTTGAAATGCCTTTCATGGCATTTCCAGTTAAGAACTGATATTTTCTTTTCCTTTTGTCGATTATAATTGAAACTTGGAACAACTGAACTGTCCATTTATGTTTCAATAGAAAACTCGGTGGAGTTTATTAAACGACATCTGAAGTTTGAATTTAATTAAAGGCTATGAAGTTTTAAAGTGTTAATTAAATAGCCAATTATTGATTAAGGTAATTAACTTGATTAGTGCTTAATTAGGATTAATGAAGTATTATGTAATCTTTTAAAAATTATACTATATTCTCAAAAACCCAAACTCTGCAAACACCCAAACACGTTCTTCTTCTTCCGCCATTAACACATCTCTACCTTGGTTGCGGTTCCTTCTTAGCTTTGTCTACATCTTCTTCTTCCTTCTATCTCTTCTTCGTCTACATCTTCTCTTCCTCTGCCTCTACACTCTTCTTCCTCATCCTCTATATCTTCTTGTTCTCCGCCATTAACACTTTCTTCTTCCTCCACCATTAACATTTTCTCCGCCAAAGATCCCCCTCCTCCTCCCTTGGCATTCATCTAAGTATGTGTCTCCTCTTTACATTTTATATTATTTACAAAGATTTAAATAGATGGGTTTGGGTTAGTTTGATTTAGTTGTTTAGGTTGTTGGGTTGTGTTTGATTGTAATGCAAGTTGAAAGGAGTGAAATTTGTTGAAAATTTATTCTGGGTATGTTTCTGGTTAGATGGATCGATTGTAAGTGGTGATGACTAAATGTATTCTGGGTATGATGATCGCTTAAGCGATCTAGTGTATCGCTTAACCATCTGTATGTCTAGTAATGCAGTAGATAGATCTTAAGCATCAGGTATGTGGCAGATATTGCTTAAGTGATCTGGTAAAAGTCTGGAATAGGAGCAGATCACTTAAGCGATCAGTAAATGGCATAAGATCGCTTAAGCGATATAGCAGACCATATAAGTGACTGTGCAGATTCTTTTAATATTTGAACCCTTAGTATACATTTAAGAATTTTTTTTTCTTCATTACAGCAGTTGGCTATTTTTACACATGGGACAAGTTGTTTTGGGGTTGTGATATTTGGTGGTGTAGAGAAGAAGTAGCTGGAAGTGGATTGGGAAGAGCAAAGAAGTTATACCGATTGCTGTAGCACAGAGGTTAGTTTTGATGAGTTGATTGATGAATAATTAGAAGAGGTAATTTGGTTACTTGCGTAGTGATATAGTTGTGAAGTATGTTTTAAGCAGAGTTCTGAACATTATAAGTACCTCCTGCTATATTAAAGCGGATGAAGTGTAAGTTATATATGATTGATGTGGCCGATAATGGTTCGAGGCCGATTTTAGGGTTTTTTTTGTAGAAAAACCGTGAATTTGGTTCAGGAAGGGGAAACGAGAAGTAGGCGGAGATTTGCCTGGTTTTAATTTGAACACGAGGCCATTGATTTGTTAGTTGAAAAATCAAAAGTAGAACGGTGAGTGGTGGTGAGAAGGACATGGTAGAGGGTTGGTGATAGGGCCAAAATGAAAATGTTGAGGAGGAGACCTGTAGATGTTCCCACTATGTAGAGATTCCTTTAAATACAATTATGCAAAACGTAGATTAGGTTAGTGAATCAGCTCATGTTTTTATGGATGGATCGGGGTTGCGCATAGGGTATTTATTTGACAACAAAGAGGAATGGTGAGGAAGCTAAAACTTGTTGCCGTGAGGTAATTTGAGTTCATCACAAAAGTCAAATTCATTGGTTGTGACGTTGCATGTCATGACCGAAGTGCAAGTGGCGGGTTTATTGTAGAAGGTTCAGAGTCAAAAAAATTTATTCTTAGAGCATATACTCGTGAGCAACATGTGGTTTGGGACATATTTCAGGTAGCATCGACAAGCGTCCGTTTATGTAGGACAATTTGTGAAAGTCGGTTTGTTGAAAGAGAGTCCATCTCCTAAAACATTCAGAGACTTGTGCACATAGAGTTGGGATGTGCTGTTATTACTGGAATGTTGGAAAGAGACAACATACCACAGATTTTGTGAGGGGCACGCCGGAGCACGGGTACACATATTAGAACGGTACCGTTTATGCTTGAGTTGACAAACCAAGGTACAAGACGGCTTTGAAGTGGGATGAAATATGATGTTTAAATATTTTTTTTGTCTTACGTTCTGAGGTGTTAGCTGTGATGGTTGCTTTCTAACAGGAAGTATAGTACATTGTTGGTGGCCCAGCACAAACAGTGAGAATCACACATATCCTATTGCATGGTGTGTGGTTGACTCTGGAAGGACGATCGTGGACTTGGTTTTTTCAGCAATTCATACGATAGTGCTTGACAGTGACGAGTTGCATATATCCGATAGGCCACACTCTATAAAGAAGGGATTGCCACTATTTACCATCAAGCACATCACGGATTCTGTATGAGGCACCTTGGTGAAACATAAAACAAAAGTTTAAGTGTTCTGGCCTCCTTAGACATACTACATGACAACAAAAGCTTATCGGTTGATGAGTTTGAGGAGCACTTCAGCAAATCCAATCAAGGATGATAGAGTTGCTAAGTTCTTAAGCATAATGTTGTTTTGCGGGAGTAGAGCTTACTTTCTCGGAAGAAGGTTTGATGCATGACCACGATATAGCAGGTCCATAAATTCAAGTTGTTAATAAAGAGTTGTTCCAATAGTTGCACTTTTTGATGCAATCCAGAGGACTTGTCACGGTGGTTTCATGAGTATCGTACGAATCAGATAATTTTACTACAGCCCTTGTTCCGTCAGCTGAAAAATTTATGTGAGAACATGGAACTGTCAAATGCACTGTTGCCTATCCCTTAATGCTCAAGGTTCACTATGCACAGCTATGGTCCGATGCCCTAGTTAACCTGTTAGTAAAACTTGCAGCTGTAAAGTGCTTGACATTCAACGTTTACCTGTCCTCATGCACTAGACATTGAAACACCAACGAAGCCGGATTTTGGTTCAAGAATTTACATGGACTTTGGTCCCCTCTCTATAGGCAATCACTACATGCTACTTTTCAGAAACAATATATCCGTGCCTCCAGAAGAGCAGTGGGTAGTGCCGCAGAGTTGGCTGACATTATCATCCATCCGCCATTCAAGAAGACTAAAGGGGAGAAAAAGAGTTAAGCATATTCCATCAGCCTCTGAAGTTCCCCGGAAGATGAATAAGTGCTCAATTTGCAAGCAACCTGGCCACAAGAGTAGTTGCCAGAAGTAATACACTGCAGATCCAGAAAATTAGGTTCAAGAAGTGAAATTCAAGGAGTTGCGAAGGCCAACCGTTGATGAGTTATTGTTTTCAATTATTGATGTTTAAATTTTATTGTTACCTTTAATAATCATTCTTTATATTTCTTGCTACATGGCCTAAATATTGTTGTGATTTTAGCTTGGAATTAGTTGTCAAATTGAGGAGAGATATGGAATAATACATGTTGGTAATTTAGTTTGTCAAATCAAGAAAAGCTGGAAAAGTATATTTGCCAATGAGCCTTAAGCAACTAAGTATATCGCTTAAGAACAAGGGTTTTTCAATAGATCGCTTAAATAATATCACGGATCACTTAAGCGATCGTGCCCGGTGCAGATATGATTCTGCCCAGTGCATGATCGCTTAAGCGATCCCACTCGCTTAATCGACCAAGACAAAAAGACAAGAATCGCTTAGCTATATCGAATCGCTTAAGCGATCTCCCCTGGGCGATCTGATTCTGCCAATCCTGATCACTTAAGCGATCCACGATCGCTTACGAGCAATGTAAAAACAAAGAATCACTTAAGCGATACCTACGATCGCAAAATTTTAAATTTAACAAATACCCCCCCCTACCCACTTCCCAGATTCCGGCCACCACCACCGATCCTACCGGGAAGGGCATTATGACGCATAGCGGTTGGATCCAGGATTGGGGCTCGATATGGCCTTTTCTAGCCAATCGACCACGGATATGGCCGAAAAAGGCCAGATCACGGCCAATCTGGTCGTCAACGACGAAAAAGTCCACATGGCCATCTGTGACGACCAAATATATGGCGTCGTTTCGGTCAACGATGCCTAGATTTGGCCGTTGTTACCATCACAGCTGGCCATTTCTTAAAAGTCATGATGGCCAGATATGGCCTTTTCCGCCAGATCCAACTGGATCTGGCCAAAAATGTCACATTTGTGATACCGGCTATTTTCGTCGTTTTTATGCCATTATGGTAGCTGGAATCTAGGAAGTTGGGTGGTGGGGGTGTTTTTGTTAATTTTTAAACTTTTTTGGCGGTATTAATGAATTAATTCAGTTAATGGTCTAAAATTATTAAAATACTATATATTCCTAAATAATTACACAAGAAATATTTTGGGAAGATGTAATATTTATAGGAACATTCAACCAAACGCACCCTTTATGTTCTGAACAAAGAAGAAGAACATTGTTCACTAAGATCCATGGTTACCTTTGAAATATAATAACGGTCAGTTCCACTGAACGAATCATAAACCCTATATGTTGAGAATAAACGTAAACATCTCACACCTTATATGTTCATACTAACATAAGAACTATATTTAATATAATATAATAACGGTCATAGTCCACTGAACGAATCATAAACCCTATATGTTTAGCATAGACGTAAACATTCTCCCTTACATGTTTCATACTGACGTAAAAGAACTATATTTTTATATAAGTATATAAGGTCTATCCACTAATGAATCGTAACCCATATGTTTAGCATATACGTAAACATTCTACACCTTATAGGTTTCATACTGACATAAAAGCACTATATGTTTAATATAATATAATAACGGTCATAGTCTACTGAACGAATCGTAAACCCTATATGTTTAGCATAGCGTTAATTGCTTAACCATGCTCTGAAATACCATAAATAATATCCGAATACATAGGATCACTTAAGTGATCCTCTGTATTTACACATCGATTAAGAATCCGTCTGTATACTTAAGCGATTCTTTGCTTTTACTCTGGTTGATTAAGCGATCCGTCTGTATCGCTTAAGCGATTCTTGCTTTTACTCTTGGTCGCTTAGCAATCGGTAATTGCTTAAGCAATCTAGCCCGCCACGCAGATGCCCATCGAAAATCGTTAAGCTATCCATTTGTATCGCTTAAGCGATTTTCGTAAACTCTTGATCACTTAAGCAATTTGATTCGATTAACACTTGGCCAAGGCGAATGAATCTGCCCAGTTTATGTCGCTTAAGTGATCCATTTGTATCGCTTAGCAATTTTTAAAGACTCTTGGTCGCTTAAGCGATCTCAATAGCTTAGCAATCTTGCTCGGCAGAATGAATATCTGCCCAGATGTATGATCGCTAAGCAGTTCTTCCTAAACGAGTCTTTGTCGCTTAAGCGATTTGGATAGCTTAAGCGATCTGCCAAGGAGAATGATATCTACCCAGATGGGTAATCGCTTAAGCGATCTTATGTATCGCTTAAGCGATGCTTCGTAATAGACTCTTGGTATCATCTCTAAAAAGTCTGGGTCGTTTAAGAGATATATGTGTCGGTCATATACGTAATTGTTTGGTACCATGCCATTCTTTAAGTTAATTAATTTCGAAATGACTGTATTGGGAAACATTTGTAACTCACTCATTTCCCTCCCAATCCGAAAAGAATTTGTATCGCAAAATTAAGTAATTTATATCAATCTAATTCATCCCAAATCAAAAATATAAGACATCAATGTAACCTGTTTATCGAAACACAATAAAATAGGCATGGGATGCGCCATATCAAATATATGGACAGGCTAACCGTTAGCCCCAACTGTGGTGAATCAAATAATCACACTAGTACATCACACGTGTAGTGATACACAAAATGAAACAAAACACTAAAAAACCATTATCCAACTTGTGAAGCAAATGATCACACCATACATAGTAATTCAAACTGTAAGATATCTTATATGGACAAAAAAAATTCCAATTCTTTACAATGATTTTGCAAGCACAAGGCTTTTGGCTGCCGCAAGAAGAGCCACAGCACAAAATTTCCTATACACTGCCTTTAATTTCTTTTGATGGCAAAGAGTTTAATGTCAATAACACCTTTGCACAATCCCATTATTGCGAGGCCTCCTCCTGCCCCCACCTTTGAGAAGTTTCCTCTCATTGTTTGCCAAGAACCTACAAAATTATCCGCACACGCCTGTAGACACATCAATTTTTGTAAATAATAAAAACATGTAAAAAAATTACAGAGTGGGTAGGTGAGAAGTCACTCAGTCTGTGTCTTCGGTAAAGCTCCAATAACATGACACCTACAGCATCAGCACCATAACCCAAGTTCAACATCACATAAACTACAAAATTCAAAGTCCAACTTCATACCTTTTAAGTGGTTCTGCTCACTCAAAACGGATCCATCTACCCATGGAAGCAGTCGACAACCCAACCCTCCCGCAGTCTCTCATTGTTTCGTCATTCACCCATCTATTGGGTTTTGGTCATGTCGAACTTAATAAATTTCAGGGCTATGCCCCACATTCACACTACAATAGGAAGAAACATTAGCTTAATAAACTTAGAACAATTGTATTATGTAAGTTAGTTTTATACAAAATTACCTGACTCATTTAGTGGCCGTAGAGCGCTTAATTGGCCACTTTTCGGTTAGTACTTGATCACCAAGTGCCCAAACATCCCACTGTCTCGCAAAACGGCGGGCACACCTGGGTGTAGTCTCCACTCGACCTCCACAGCTTGTCTTGACAAATAGTTAGGTTGCAACAAGGATCTTTAGCAACCCCTCCTCTAGATGTGCAACGACTCCTATCCAGCATCTGTTTGATGAGGATGATGTAGTCACATTTTTAACAAAAGCCCAACCGTGGCCATATTTGGGCCGACCCCCACATATATGCATAATTCTGTCATCAAAATGAAAATCAATAGGGATGCAGTCTAAACTACTAGGGCCAATCTTTTTTGCTTCGGTCCTTTTGCTACACCACTAGCAATGACATTTTACTAAAGTGCGATATGCCAAAACAAGCGTTTGGCCAAACGCCACTCGGTGATGGCACATTGGGATATGTAACACCTACTGAAAACTTACAATGCATGCATAATAACAATAGAAAAGTTGGGCCCAAAGTTTCTTTTCATTACAACTCATGTGTCTTTTATACATAAGGAGTACTGTTTACAAAATGTATTTTAAAAGACAAAACAGGGGAAACAGTTGTAGCTATTCCTCATTGCTTGCCGACGCCCCCGCCACCGCACATCACCTAGAACCTGCATCCACAAAGGAAAATAAGGGTGAGCACAAATAATGCGTAGTAAAACTCTCTATCTGTCTGTCCCCGTATGAATAACTCTTAATTCTTTCCTTAGCTATCTCTGATCTATTTCTGTTTCTAATAACATCATGGCCTCATCTTACCGGAGGTACGGCCGGATGGCGTTTCACAAGCACCATCTCACTCTCTATGGCTATCGGGTGGAATTCACACGTACCAACCCGTTCTAGTGACTACCGAGTGAGGATCACAAAGCACCAACTCGATTATCTCTAACTATGTGGAGATCACCTAGCCGCTACCCGTTTCTCATGAATTTTTGGGTACGATCACCAAGCATTTACCCACTCTCTAGTCACTATCGGGTGATGGTCACAAAGCATCAACCCGTTTCTACTAATGTTTGATGATGCACAAAGCATCAACCTACTTATCTATCACTGACGGGTAGCGGTCACAAAGCATCTACCCATTTCACTACCATCGGTGACGATCACAAAGCATGACACATCACTCTAAGGGCTATTCGGATGATGATCCCAAGCATCAATCCGATTCCCATAACGGTCGGGTGATGATCCAAAGCATCATCCCAACTAAACTACTCTTCTAATTCATTCTATTGTACATTTTTCAATGCTCTCTACTCTTAGAGTAATTTACCCACTAAGTCTCTACTCATAGGGTAATTGCATAAACCATTTCCTTAACTTTCTTAGATCACTTTTCCATGTACAACTAGTGCCTATGATGGTTCATCTTCACCAATGCACTTATGAGATGCCAACATGCAATGTTGCAAGAATTAAGGTTCATTTCTCACACTCAAACCTCTATTAGGCTTTCATCAAACAACTCATGTGCACTACAAAACTCTATCATAGCCATGATTCTAAAACTTTTCTTAACCCCCAAATGGGGAAAAACCCCTTCACAAATTCACAAAACCTGCCATAGAAAACACTCCAAAAGGGAATACATAACCCCTTAAATTCCATCTCAACTACCTTGCCAAACCAACCTCATTCCTCAAATTTGCAGTATAAACAATCACAAAGCATAGAAATCTCTATTTAATCCTTCTACATGCTATATTCTGCACATCACATACATCATCTTCTATCAAAACCCTAATCAAGAAAATTCATAAATCTCAACTTGGGTTGGGTTTTACTTACCTTGTTAAGGAGAGACTTCACAACACTTTCCTTTCACTTTGTTAGCTTGACTTCTCCTCTAATCTTAACCAAAGAATGAAAACCCTCAACTTCAATATGGGTTAAAACTCCCAAATCACACAACTTAAGAAGAATCCTTACCTTAGGAAGCCTGGTTGCTTTTCTACCCCAAAATCCTTCAAAATCCCTTGGAAAACCTTGATCAAAAGAAAGAGAAGTGAGAAGAAAGATGAAGAGTCACATTGGAGAAGAAGAAATGAGGGTTTTCTTTGATTCTAATTCCTTTTAATGAATATTAACACACTCATTCTCCATTTTGCCCTTGTTCTACTTTGGAATTCCATCCATCCTTTGATTCATTACAAACTCACCCCTATCTCAACTATCTCCATGAAATACCTTACAATTAACTCCCCACTTTTCCTGCTAATTAGGGGTAGAAAGGTCAATTGTCCTTAAGAGAAAATATCTAAAACTCAACAACCTTTTATTCGGCCCGTCGCGCGGCGAAGAAACCTCTGTCGCCGCGGCACTTTCCAGGGAGTTCCCCTTGGTTTCAACACATCTTCGCCGCGGCGAAGCTTCTTTCTTCGCCCCGGGCGAAGAACCAGACTGAACTTCTTCTGTTTTCATCCAATTTTCAGGCAAACATTCAACACCACTCCAAAACAAATAATATACACCAACTCGATTAAGGGCAAAAGAGGAAACAATAACGTACCTCACGGGCGTACAGGAACAATAGACACCATCCATAGTCTGTCGTAGCCTCATCAGTGCCAATATCTCATTGATGTGCGCATCAAATAAAAACAACAATATAAGTATGGAACATAGGAAAAAATAGGAAATTAAGCGAAATAACTCACCGAGTCCTCAAGCCACGTGCCCATCGTCAATACTTCTCAAACCATTCCGGGATAATCCCCTGTTTTACACTTTTAGTGGCATACCCTGATCCTTGTAATAGGCATAGAAGAGTTTTTTCTTTCCTCTATTGGCCTGTACAAATCGACATTTGAGTCCAATTTTGTTTGCCCACTTCCTCCCCATCCTCCATTTTTACATCCCCGCTTCTTTCGCCTCCCACCTCACCCTCTTCCATTATCACCACCCCACTTCCTCCCCCCAACCTCCTCAACCTCTCCATTGTTGGTTCTTCCTCATTTGTTTTCTTAATTTCTTCTTCTTTACCTGTGTCACTACCATGTAAGCGATTTCACAAACTTGCTCTTGGCTCTGTCTTTCAAGCTAGTTTGCACTCAACTCCTTTATTTCTCCACCAACTTCCTCCTCTATTGTACCAACTTCCTCCTCCACTGTACCAACTTCTCTGCCAGCTTCCATTTTCTCTCCACCCTTTTCATGCACTCTTCCATCTTATCAAACCTTGCATAAACGGCTGTTGTAAAACTCTCAAACAGGCCTTATGAGGTCAACACCTCATCTCCACCCAACACCGATGTCTCGGCAAAGCGGTACTGTTGTACCGGTTTGCTGAGGTATACGAACCTCTTCCTCTCTCTTCTACTACTCCCTCACTCGGCCTCCCGCCCATTAGCTTCATAATCCTTGGCATCAACCATGTTGTCAAGCAATGGCCCTGCAATTGCCATCACATGCGTGACCCCTCTTAGGTCTACATCAGGCGGTCTATCCGTTCATCCCTTCCATCCTCCAGTGCTTGAAAGATGTGACATAGTCTCTTTCGCTTCATCCCAGTAGTAGTGAGAAAGGGACGGATGACTCCCAAAATAGAAACAGAATCAATCAGATTGAAGCAACATTCAAAGCAACTGCATATTCAAAAGCTAAATCCTTTAATCTTACCCCCGCCCTTGAATCTCAATCTCTATTTGGTTGTAACCGATGGTTACACCTCCCGACATGCACTCGCAACATCCTAGGAAATTGCTGTTGCACATCCAAACTGTTGCTCCTCCCGATGGCCTCGTACATCCAAGCCTACATTGTAAAAAAACAGTCCATATCATAATTCAAACACATATTTAGAAAAAATAATAGAAAGCTATTAATATTTACCTGCATTGCCCATGGGAAGCCGAACAAATTATTCGTGCTTGGTTTATCCTTCCCAACCCATTGGGCTGCTTAACGCCATGTCTGATTTTTTCAGGCTGTTTGGTTCGCTCAAATGATATCCGTCCCCACGGAAAGAATTAAAGAACTACAAGTCGCTGCAACAACAACCAATCTTTCTCAACAGCTTTTGTTGAGTCACCAACCATAAGATAGAATGTAAAACAATAGCAAGCACACTTTTATCTTCTCTCCATCATTAAACGGACTGTTTCTAGCCTCTCCTCTAAAACGTGTCCTGTAATAGACTTTGCCCCCTGCAAAACCTTCTTACGAAACCTTATGGCTCCCTACTCGTTCTTATTGCGTCTGCCCGCCGCTTATCTGGCACTTCCCCGTCCTAAGCCCGTCACCAGGCATACTCCATCATCTCAAACCGTAGTGTCTTCCTCCACATGAACCACATTCTTTTTTTTTTTTTTTTTTTTTTTTTTTTGCATTTTACTGAGTGTAGCAACATGTATGCACTCCCTGCCCAAAATGTATTTTTCCAATTTGTTCCGATTATAAAAACTGACGAAACAAGTCCGATGAAAATCTCTTTCACCATGCCTCATTCAGCTAAATGTCATTTATTCTCGTCAAAAACATCCCAACTCGACCTCACCGTCACCCTTGCAGGGAAGTAGGGTACTTCTCACTATAAGCTCCAACTCATACTCTCAACAGTTTACGGTCCACACAATTTGCACAATCGATATAACAAAATGTCAACAAAAAAATAAACCAAAACAACTAATAACAAAATATCAGCAACAAAAAATTACCACTGTAGCTCGCTTAAGCAATTTCGGATCGCTTAAGAGATCTTGACTCTGCCTCGTGCAAGATCGCTTAAGCGATCTGAATCACTTAAGCGACCAAGAGTAAACTGGAAGAATCTCTTAAGCGATACAAAATAGCGCTTATTATATCTGTGATTCTGCCTCGACAAGATCCCTTAAGCGATCTAAATCGCTTAATGACCAAGAGTAAACTGAATCAATCGCTTAAGTGATCATGAGTGCGATCATGAGTAAACAGATTAATCGCTTAAGCAATACAAATGATCGCTTAAGCGACAGTACAAGCAATATTCCCAAACAACGTACCCTTTCTTCGCCGGCCTCCTCCTCGCGCCTAAATCCTCATAGACTCCTCCTGGCCTGAATTCTCACCTGACTCCTCGTCTTTAGAACCGTTTGCCGATTCTTCCCTCTGATCGTGTGCCGCCGCGTCTCCTCTGCATGTGGACCACCTTCACTAACGGATGATCCACTGGAGTAGCCATTGAACTGCTTGCGCCACCGAAATCTAGGATTCAAAGTGGCGTTGGGTTTCCTCCTCATTGTGAGTGTCACACCATGGTTTTGATTGAATTTGGTGTCAAAGTTTGCAATTCGATTGAAAATGTGGACTGTATCCCAGAAATTGCACGATTCCTTTAGGGTTCAAGAAATCGATTTTAGGTTCAAGAAATCATCAAATCGCAACTGTATTCGGTTTAGGGTTCAAGAAATTATTTTAGGGTGCAAATTTGCAGGTTCGATTGGAAAAAAACACAGTCTCCCTTTGTTCAAGAAATCGCTTTTTGCCCTAATGAATTTTGATTAAGCAAGGTGAATAGGTGGGGCTTGGTTTGAGAAATTTCAAATTTTAAAAACTTCATTATTTAGATTCGGCCCACATATGTTAATCTTTTCATTTTAACCATTTTAGTGTTTATTAATCCTAACTATGCCACGTCGTCTCTCTAAATAAAAAAAAAAAAAAATGAAAAACATTTTCAAGGCCATTTCTTAAATCGAAACTTCGGATGGCCGGCAACTAAATTTTCTCCAGAAACCTCAAGTGGGTATGTATATATAATTCTTAAATTCTTTGCCTAATGAGAAGGTTTTTTTTGTTTTTTTTTTTTTAAAGCCCCAGTGTTTGGTTATTTTGTGAGTGTCCATTGGTTTTGGAAATGAACCATAACCCCTGTATGTGTGGTCTTTTTTTAGTGAGCAGCGCGGTTTAAGATATGCACCTTTAACCCGGTGTATTTGACTTTTTTGTAGCGACCACCTTTTGGTTTCGAAAATGTCATCAATTCAACCTAAAATTTATCAACAATTTCACCCCGGTTCTTGCTTCATGACCATAATGAGGTGAATGTCTTCCTTGTGTTGAGTTTTAACATTCACTTGATTTTATAGTTTCTATGTGTCTGTCTATGGGTTTTATTCATGAAAATGAAAAACCTTGTTTGGAATTGGGATCCCCTGCTTTAGTTTTGTTGGACATTGATATGAATAATTAATAGTATGTCTCTTGCTGCCATAATATTGGAAAAACTAAATTCAAACAATACTTTACTACCATAGAATGTAAATTCTACCAATCGAATCCTTGCTTGATTGTGATGGTGTGCCTTGGGGCATCTTTTGCTCTACGGTGTTTGCAAATTCAATCTCTCTCTTTTCTTTTCTTCTTGACTAGCTTTACATGCTGCTAAACATGACATAGCCAACAAACCTATTTTTTGGTGTGATAAATCTTAAGCCCAATATGCATGCCAAATGCTTGTGATCTGACAGCCTTATTTTCACCTTGTTACAGTTTCTAAACCAAGCTAAATACCTGAAAGAGATTGACATTTATGAATCCATAATTAAAGCTTATGGATCTTATGTTCATCACACAAAGGAAGAAGTCCCAAGAGATGAGTTGTAATAAGCAACCAGCACAGTGCATTCCTAATTCTCTCAAGTCGTCATGATCTCAGTTTCGGCCTCGTTGTAACAGATGGGAGTTGAGGTCAATAGATGTCCCTCTGATGTATCAATAAATAAGGAAGCAATCTGGGATGAGGATCGGTTATATGTGTTATTTGCTGAATGAAATGGTGAAGGATTTTGCTTTTGCAACAGCATGCTAGTAATTGTTTTATCATTTTTCATTCCAATCTGCATATAATATTCATTTGATGACCAAAACGTGGTAGCATCAGGAAACATGGTTCAACAAAATGTTCGCGAACAGATGGATCAGTTGAATGTATAATGTTCGTGAACATAATCGAATGAACAGCCCATGTTCAAACTCGATCGAACATATTATCGAACGAACATCGAAGTGTTTGCGAACAATGTCGAACAGTTATCGAACGAACATTGAGTTGTTCGCGAGCTGTTCTGTTCGTTTGCAGCCCTACTTAGAGCTATAAATTTTTTCTCTTCTAATTGATTCCATCTATTATTGGAAGTATAGTCTCTAATGAACTTCAAATCTGANCTTGGCATTTCATCTAAGTATGTGTATCTCCTCTTTACATTTTATATTTAGATTTACAAAGATTTAATAATAGATGGGGTTTGGGTTATGATTTTGATTTAGTTGTTTAGGTTGTTGGGTTGTGTTTGATGTAATGCAAGTTGAAAGGAGTGAAATTTGTTGAAAATTTATTCTGGGTATGTGTTCTGGGTATGATGGATCGATTGTAAGTGGTGATGACTGAAAATGTATTCTGGGTATGATGGATCGCTTAAGCGATCTGGTGTATCGCTTAAGCAATCTGGTAGGTCTAGTAATGCAGTAGATAGATCGCTTAAGCAATCAGGTATGTGGCATAAGATTGCTTAAGTGATCTTGTAAAAGTCTGGAATATAGGAGCAGATTGCTTAAGCGATTAGCAAATGGCATAAGATCGCTTAAGCGATATAGCAGAACATATAAGCGACTATGCAGATTCTTTTTAAAATATTTGAACCCTTAGTACAACATTTAAGAATATTTTTTTTCTTGCATTACAGGTAGTTGGCTATTATTATACATGGGACAAGTTGTTTTGGGTGTTGAATATTTTGGTGAGTGGGTGGAGGAAGAAAGTAGCTGGAAGTGGATTGGGAGGAGCAAACAAGTTATACTGATTGCTGTGAGCACAGAGGTTAGTTTTGATGAGTTGATTGATAAAATAATTAGAAGAGGTAATTTGAGTTACTCGCGTGGTGATATAGTTGTGAAGTATGTTTTAAGCAGAGTTCTTGAACATTATAAGGTACCTTTCGCTATATTAAAGTCGGATGAAAGTGTGAAGTTATATATGATAGATGTGGTCGATAATGGTTCGAGGCCGATTTTAAGGGGTTTTTTTTTTGTAGAAAAACCGTTGGAAGTTGGTTCAAAGGAAGGGGATAACGATGAAGTAGGTGGAGATTTGCCTGGTTTTAATTTGAACTACGAGGCCATTGATTTGTTAGTTGAAAAATCAAGAGTAGACGGTGAATTGGGTGGTGAGAAGGACATGGTAGAAGAGGTTGGTGATAGGGGCCAAAATGAAAATGTTGAGGAGGAGGACCTGTAGATGTTCCCACATATGTAGAGATTCCTTTAAATACAGATTATGCAAAAGACGTAGATGGAGGTAGTAGTGATCAGTCATGTTTTTATGGATGGATCGGAGTGCGCATAGGGTATTTATTTGACAAACAAAGAGGAAGTGGTGAGGAAGCTAAAACTTGTTGCCGTGAGAGGTAATTTTGAGTTCATCACCAAAAGTCAAATTCATTGGTTGTGAGGTTGCATGTCATGACCGAAAGTGCAAGTGGCGGGTTTATTGTAGAAGGTTGGCAGAGTCAAAAAAATTTATTCTAGAGCATATACTCGTGAGCAAACATGTGGTTTGGGACATATTCAGGTAAGCACTCGACAAGCGTTCGTTGATGTTATGGACAATTTGTGAAAAGTCGGTTTGTGAAAGGAAAGGTCCATCTCCTAAATACATTCAGAACTTGGGCACATAGAGTTGGGATGTGCTGTTAGTTACTGGAAATGTTGGAAAGGGAGACAACATACACAAGATTTTGTGAGGGGCACGCCGGAGCACGGGTACACAATATTAGAAGCGTACCGTTATATGCTTGAGTTGACAAACCAAGGTAGCAAGACGGCTTTGAAGTGGGATAGAATATGATGTTTAAATTTTTTTGTTGCTTACAGTTCTGAGGTGTAGCTGTTGATGGTTGCTTTCTAACAGGAAAGTATGGAGGTACATTGTTGGTGGCCACTGCACAAACAGTGAGAATAAACATCCTATTGCATGGTGTGTGGTTGACTCTGAGAATGACGAGGTTGGACTTGGTTTTTTCAGCAATTACATACGATAGTGCTTGACAGTGACGAGTTATGCATAATATCCGATAGGCACAACTCTATAAAGAAGGGATTGCCACTATTTACCATCAAGCACATCACGGATTTGTATGAGGCACCTTGGTGAGACATAAAAACAAAGTTTAAGTGTTCTGGCCCTTTAGACATACTACATGACAACAAAAGTTATCGGGTTGATGAGTTTGAGGAGCACTTCTAGCAAATCCAAATCAAGGATGATAGAGTTGCTAAGTTCTTAAGCATAATGTTGGTTTTGAGCGATGGAGTAGAGCTTATTTCCTGGAAGAAGGTTGATGCATGACCACGAATATAGAGAGTCCATAAATTCGAAGTTGTTAATAGAAGAGAGTGTTCCAATAGTTGCACTTTTTGATGCAACCAGAGGACATTGTCACGGTGGTTTCATGAGTATCGTACGAAGTCAGATAATTTTACTACAGCCCTTGTTCCGTCAGCTGAAAAATTATTGTGAGAACGTATGGAACTGTCAAATGCACTGTTTGCCTATCTTTAATGCTCAAGAGTTCACTATGCACAGCTATGGTCGGATGCCCTAGTTAACCTTGTTAGTAAAACTTGCAGCTGTAAAGTGCTTGCATTAACCGTTTACCTTGTCTCATGCACTAGTAGCATTGAAACACCAACGGAAGCCGGATTTTGGTTCAAGAATTTACATGGAACTTTGGTCCCCTCTCTATAGGCAGATCACTACATGCTAGCTTATTCAGAAACAAATATCCAGTGCCTCCAGAAGAGCAGTGGGGTGCCGCCGAGTTGGCTGACATTATCATCCATCCGCCATTCAAGAAGACAGTAAAGGAGAGGAGAAAAAGAGTTAAGCCTATTCCATCAGCCTCTGAAGTTCCCGGAAGATGAATAAGTGCTCAATTTGCAAGCAACCTGGCCACAAGAGAGGTAGTTGCCAGAAGTAATCACATGCAGATCCAGAAAATTAGGTTCAAAGAAGGTTGAAATTCAAGGAGTTGCGAAGGCCAACCGTTGATGAGTTATTGTTTTCAATTATTGATGTTTTAAATTTTATTGTTACCTTTAATAAATCATCTTTATATTTTTGCTACATGGCCTAAATATTGTTGGTGATTTTAGCTTGGAATAGGTTGTCAAATTGAGGAGAAAGTATGGAATTAATACATGTGGTAATTTTAGTTTGTCAAAAATCAGGAGAAAAGCTGGAAAAGTATATATGCCAATGATCGCTTAAGCAACTAAGTATATCGCTTAAGAGACAAAGGGTTTTTCAAATAGGATCGCTTAAATAATATCACGGATCACTTAGCGATCGTGCGCCTGGGCAGATATGATTCTGCCCGTGCATGACGCTTAAGCGATCCACAATCGCTAATCGACAAGACAAAAAGACAAGAATCGCTTAAGCGATATCTCGAATCGCTTAAGCGATCATGCACCTGGGCAATCTGATTTGCCAATCACATGATCAATAAGCGATCCACGATCGCTTAATCGAGCAAGTGAAAAACAAAAAGAATCATAAGCGATACCTACGATCGCAAAATTTTAAAATTTAACAAATACACCCCCACCTACCCAACTTCCCAGATTCCGGCCCCCCCACCTGAATCCTACCGGGAAAGGGCATTATGACGCACTAGCGGTTGGATCAGGCAGATTGGGCGTCGATATGGCCTTTTCTAGCCAGATCGACCAGGATATGGCCGAAAAAGGCCAGATCACGGCCAAATCTGGTCGTCAACGGACGAAAAAGTCCACATTTGGCCATCTGTGACGACCAAATATATGGCTGTCGTTTTCGGTCAACGATGCCTAAGATTTGGCGTTGTGACCATCAACGCTGGCCATTTCTTTAAAAGTCGATGATGGCCAGATATGGCCTTTTCCGGCCAGATCCACAGTGGATCTGGCCAAAAAATGTCACATTTGTGAATTACCGGCTATTTTCGATCGTTTTAGCCATAATGGTAGCTGGAATCTAGGAAGTTGGGGGGTGGTGGGGGTGGTTTTGTAATTTTAACTTTTTTAGGCGGTATTAATGAAATTAATTCAGTTAATGGGTCTAAAATTTATTTAAAAATACTAATATTTCCTAAATAATTAACAAAGAAATATTTTGGGAATAGGATTTGTAATATTTATAGGAACATTCAACCAAACGCACCCTTTATGTTCTGAAAAAGAAGAAGAACTATGTTCACTAAGATTCCATGGTTACCTTTGAAATATAATAACGGTCATGGTCCACTGAACGAAATTAAACCCTATATGTTGAGAATAACGTAAAACTCTACACCTATATGTTTCATACTAAAATAAAAGAACTATATGTTTAATATAAATATAATAACGGTCCTAGTCCACTGACAGAATCATAAACCCTATATGTTTAGCATAGACGTAAACATCTACACCTTACATGTCATACTGACGTAAGAACTATTGTTTAATATAAGTATAATAGGTCATAGTCCACTGAATGAATCGTAAACCTATATGTTTAGCATATACGTAAACATCTACACCTTATATGTTTCATCTGACATAAAGCACTAATGTTTAAATAAATATAATAACGGTCCTAGTCTACTGAACGAATCGTAAACCCTATATGTTTAGCATAGCGTTAATGCTTAACCGATGTCTGAAATCATAAATAATATCGAATACATAGGATCACTTAGTGATCTCTGTATTACACAGTCGATTAAGAGATCCGTCTGTATAGCTTAAGCGTTCTTTGCTTTTACTCTGGTTGATTAAGCGATCGTCTGTATCGCTTAAGCGATCTTGCTTTTACTCTTGGTCGCTTAAGCAATCGGTAATTGCTTAAGCAATCTAGCCCACGGCAGATGCCCAGATCGAAAATCGCTTAAGCTATCCATTTGTATCGCTTAAGCGATTTTCGTAAAGACTCTTGATCACTTAAGCAATTTGAGATCGATTAAGCTATCTGGCCAAGGCAGATGAATCTGCCCAGTTCTATGATCGCTAAGTGATCATTTGTATCGCTTAAGCAATTTTTAAGACTCTTGGTCGCTTAGCGATCTCAGATAGCTTAAGCAATCTTGTCCGAGGCAGAATGATATCTGCCCAGATGTATGATCGCTTAAGCAGTTCTTCCTAAACGAGTCTTGGCGCTTAAGCGATTTGGGATAGCTTAAGCGATCTGGCCAAGGCGAGACATGAAATCTACCAGATGGGTAATCGCTAAGCGATCTATGTATCGCTTAAGCGATGCTTCGTAATAAGCTCTTGGTATCTATATAGAAAGTCTTGGTCGTTTAAGAGATATATGTGGTCGGTATCATATCTATTGTTGTGTACCATGCCATTCTTTAAGTTAATTAATTCGAAATGACTGTGATGGGAAACATTTTGTAAATCACTCATTTCCCTCCCAAATCCGAAAAGAATTTGTATCGCAAATTAAGTAATATATCAATCTAATTCATACACAATCAAAAATTAAGAGACATCATAGTAACTGTTATCGAAACACAAAATAAAAATAAAGAGCATGGGATGCGGCAATATTCGAATATATGGACAAGCTAACCGTTAGCCCCAACTGTGGTGAATCAAATAATCACACTAGTACATCACACGTTGTAGTGATACACACAAATGAAACAAAACACTAAAAAACCATTATCCAACTTGGGTGAAGCAATGATCACACCATACATAGTAAATTCAAACTGTTAATGAGATCTATATTGGACAAAAAAAAAATTCCAATTCTTTACAATGATTTTGCAAGCACAAGGTTTTGGTGCCGCAAGAAGAAGCCACAGCACAAGAATTTTATACACTGCTTTAATTTACTTTTTGATGGCAAGAGTGTTTAATGTCAATAAACACCTTGCACAATCCCATATGCAGATGCCTCCTCCTGCCAACCAGCCTTTGAGAAGTTTCCTCTCATTGTTTGCCAAGAACCTACAAATTATCCGGCACACGCGCTGTAGACACATCAATTTTGTAAATAAATAAAAAACATGTAAAAAAATTACAGAGTGGGGAGGTGAGAAGTTCACTCAGTCTGTGTCTTTCGGTAAAGCTCCATATAAGCATGAACTACAGCACAGACCCATAACCCAAGTATCAACATCAATAAACTACAAAATTCAAAGTCCAACTTTATACCTTAATTGGGTTCTGCTCACTCACAAACGGATCCATCTACCCATGGAAGCAGTCGACAAAACCAACCTCCGACAGTCTTCATTGTTTCGTCATTCAACCCATCTATTGGGGTGTGGTCATGTCGAACTAATAAATTTCAGGGCATATGCCCCACATTCAGCACTACAATAGGAAGAAGACATTAGCATTAAAATAAACTTATAGAACAATTGTATTATGTAAGTTAGTTTTATACAAAATTTACCTGACTCATTTATTGGGCCAGGTAGAGCGCTTAATTGGCACTTTTTGGTTAGTACTTGATCACCCAAGTGCCCAAAACACACTGTCTCGCAAAAGCGGCGGGAACAACTGGATAGTGGCTCAAATCGACCTCCAACAGCTTGTCTTGACAAATAGTTAGGTTGCAATCAAGGATCTTTAGCAACCCCTCCTCTAGTGTGCAACGACTACTATCCAATGCATCTGTTGATGAGGATGATGTAGTACACTTTTTTAACAAAAGCCCAACCGTGGCCATATTTGGGCCGATCCCCCCCACATATATTGCATAATTCTGTCATCAAAATGAAAATCAATAGGATGCAGTCTAACTATACTAGGGCCAAATTTTTGCTTGGTCCTTTGCTAACCACTAGCAATGACATTTTTAACTAAAGTCGATATGCCAAAACAAGCGTTGGCCAAACGCCACATCGGTGATGGCACAGTTGGGATATGTAACACCTACTGAAAACGTACAATGCATGCATAATAACAATAGAAAGTTGGGCCCAAATTTTTCTTTTCATTACAACTCATGGTTTTTTATACATAAGGAGTATGTTTACAAAAAGTATTTTAAAAGACAAACAGGGAAACAGTGTAGCTATTCCTCATTGCTTGCCGACGCCCCTCCCGACCGCAACATCACCTAGAACCTGCATCCAAAAGGAAAATAACGGGGTGAGCAAAATAATGCTCAGTAAGTAAAACTCTCTATCTGTCTGTCCGTCCCATGAATAACTCTTAATTCTTTCTTATGCTATCTCTGATTCTATTTCTGTTCTAATAACATCATGGCCTCATCTACCGGAGGTACGCCGGATGGCGTCACACAGCACATCTCACTCTCTATGGCTATCGGGTGGAATTACACACAGTACCAACCCGTTCTTAGGACTAACGAGTGAGGATCACAAAGCACCAACTCGATTACTTAACTATCGGGTGGAGATCACCTAGAGCCTACCCGTTTTCAGAATTTTTGGGTAACGATCACCAAGCATTTACCCATCTCTAGTCACTATCGGGGGATGGTCACAAAGCATCAAACGTTTTACAAGTGTTGGATGAGATCACAAAGCATCAACCTACTTATCTATCACTGACGGGTAGCGGTCCAAACATACTACCATTCTACTACTCATCGGGTGACGTCACAAAGCACGACCCATCACTCTAAGGGCTATTCGGATGATGATCACCAAGCATCAATCCGATTCCCATAACGGTTGGGTGATGATCACAAAGCATCATCCCAACTATACTACTTTTAATATTCTATTGTAGCATTTTTCAATGCTCTTACTCTTAGAGTAATTTTACCACTAAGCTCTCTACTCATAGGGTAATTGTCATAAACCATTTCTTATACTTTCTAGATCACTTTTCCATGTACACACTGTGCTATGGAGGTTCATCTTACAAGCAATATGAGATGCCACATGCAATGTTGCAAGAATTAAGTTCATTCCACCACTCAAACCTCTATTAGGCATTCATCAAACAAACTCATGTGCACTACAAAACTCTATCATAGCCATGATTCAAAACTTTTTAACCATCCAAAATGGGGAAAAACCCCTTCACAAAGTCACAAAACGCCTATAGAAAACACTTCCAAAAAGGGAATACATAATACCCCTTAAATTCCATCTCAACTACCTTGCCAAAACCAACAACTCATTCCTCAAATTTGCAAGGTATAAACAATCACAAAGCATAGAAATCTCTATTTTTATCCTTCATACATGCTATATTACATGCACATCACATACATACATCATTTCTATCAAAACCCTAATCAAGAAAATTCATAAATCTCAACTTGGTTGGGTTACTTACCTTGTTAAGGAGAGCTTCACAAACTTTCCTTCACTGTTTAGCTTGAACTTCCTCAATCTTAACCAAAAGAATGAAAACCCTCAAACTTCAATATGGGTTAAAACTCCCAAACACACAACTTAAGAAGAAATCCACCTTAGGAAGCCTTAGGTTGCTTTTCTACCCCAAAATCTTCAAAAATCCCTTGGAAAACCTTGATCAAAAGAAAAGAGAAGTTGAGAGGAGAAGAATGAAGAGCACATTTGAGAAGAAGAAATGAGGGGTTTCTTTGATTCTAATTCCTTTTAATGAAATATTAACACACTCATTCCCATTTTGCCTTGTTCTACTTTGGGAATTCATCCATATCCTTTGATTCATTACAAACTCACCCCTATCTCAACTATTCTCATGAAATATCCTTCAATAACTCCCCACTTTTCCTGCTAATTAGGGGAGAGAAGGTCAAATTGTCTTAAGGAAGAAAATATCTAAAACTCAATCAACCTTTATTCGGCCCGTCGCCGCGGCGAAGAAACCTCTGTCGCCGCGGCGAAACTTTCCAGGGAGTTCCCTTGGTTTCAACACATCTTCGCCGCGGCGAAGCTTCTTCTTCGCCCGGCGAAGAACAGGCAGACTGAACTTCTTTGTTTCATCAATTTTCAGGGCAAACATTCAACAAACACTCAAACAAATATAATAAACAAAACCAACTCGATTAAGGGCAAAGAGGAAACAATAACAAGTACCTCAAGCGGGGCGTACAGGAACAATAGATCACCATCCATAGTCTGTCGTAGCCTATCAGTGCCAATATCTCATTGATGTGCTGCATCAAATAAAAACAACAATATAAGTATGGAAAACAAGGAAAAAATAAGGAAAATTAAGCGAAAATAACTCACCGAGTCCTCAAGCCACGTGCCCATGTCAAACTCAAACCATTCCGGGGATAATCCCTGTTTTACACTATATGGGCATCTACTCCATCCATTGTAATAGGCATAGAAGAGTTTTTTCTTTTCTCTATTGGCCTGTACAAATCGACATTGAGTCCAATTTTGTTGCCCACTTCCTCCCACTTCCTCCATTTTTACATCCCCGCTTCTTTGCCTCCCACTCACCCTTCCATTATCACCACCCCACTTCCTCCACCAACCTCCTCAACCTCCGCCATTGTTGGTTCTTCCCCATTTTTTTCTAATTTTCTTCTTCTTACCGTGTCACTACCATGTAAGGCGATTCACAAACTTGTCTTTGGCTCTGTCTTTCAAGCTAGTTGCACTTCAACTGCCTTAATTCTCCACCAACTTCCTCTCTATTGACCAACTTCCTCCTCCACTGTACAACTTCTTGCCAGCTTATCCCTTTCCTCCACCCTTTTCATGCACTCTTCCACTTATCAAACCTTGCATAAACGGTGTTGTAAAACTCTCAAACAGGCCATTTATGAGGTCAACAACCTCATTCTACAACACCGATGTCTCGGCAAAGCGGTACTTGTTGTACCGGTTTGCTGAGGTATACGAAACTCTTTCCTCTCTTTCTATCTCATCTCGAGCCCTCCGCCCATTAGAGCTTCATAATCCTTGGCATCAACCATGTTGTCAAGCAATGGGCCTGCAATTGCCATCAATGCGTGACCCCTCTTAGGTCTTACATCAGGGGTCTATCCGTTCATCCCTTCCATCTCCAGTGCTTTGAAAGATGTGACTAGTTCTCTTTCGCTTCATCCCAGTAGTGTGAGAAAAGGGACGGATGACTCCCTACAATAAGAAAACAGAATCAATCAGATTGAAGCAACATTCTAAAGCAACTGCATATTCAAAAGCTAAATCCTTAATCTTACCCCAGCCGCTTGAATCTCAATCTCTATTTGGTTGTAATCCGAATGGTTACACCTCCCGACATGCACTGCAAAATCCTAGGAAATTGCTGTTGCACATCCAAACTGTTGCTCCTCCCGATGGGCCTCGTACATCCAAGCCTACATTGTAAAAAAACAGTCCATCATAATTCAAACACATATATTAGAAAAAAAATAATAGAAAGCTATTAATATTTACCTGCATTGCCCATGGGAAGCCGAACAAATTATTCGTGCTTGGTTTATCCTTCCCAACCCATTGGGCATGCTTTAACGCCAGTCTGATTTTTTCAGTGTTGATGGTTCGCAAATGATATCGTCCCCACGGAAAAGAATTAAAGAACTACAAGTCGCTTGCAAACAACAACCAATCTTTCTCAACAGCTTTTGTTGAGTCACAAACCAATAAGATAGAATGTAAAAACAATAGCAAGCACATTTTATCTCTCTCCCTCATTAAACCAGGACTGGTCTAGCCTCCTCTAAAAAGGTCCTGTAATAGACTTTGCCCCTGCACAAACCCTCTTACGAAACCTTAGGCTCCCGTAACGTTCTTATGCGTCGCTCCGCCTTATCTGGCACTTCCCCGATCCTAAGCCCGTCACCAAAGCATACTCCATCATCTCAAACCGTAGTGGCTTTCGTCCACCATGAACCACATTCTTTTTTTTTTTTTTTTTTTTTTTTTGCATTTACTGAGTGTAGCAACATGTAATGCACTCTGCCCCCCAAAATGTATTTTCCAATTTGTTCGATTATTAAAACTGACCGAAACAAAAGTCCGATGAAAATCTCTTTCACCATGCCTCATTCAGCTAAAATGTCATTTATTCTGTCAAAAACATCCCAACTCGACCTCACCGTCACCCTTGCAGGGAAGTAGGGTACTTTCACCTATAAGCTCCAATCATACTTCAACAGTTTACGGTCCACACATTGCACAATCGATATAAACAAAATGTCAACAACAAAAATAAACCAAAACAACTAATAAACAAAATATCAGCAACAAAAAATTACCACTGTAGTCGCTTAAGCAATTTCGGATCGCCTAAGAGATCTTGACTCTGCCTCGTGCAAGATCGCTTAAGCGATCTGAAAACACTTAGCGACCAAGAGTAAACTGGAAGAACTCTTAAGCGATACAAAAAGAGCGTATTATATCGTAGTATTCTGCCTCGACAAGATCCCTTAAGCGATCTGAAATCGCTTAAGTGACCAAGAGTAAACTGAATCAATCGCTTAAGTGATCATGAGTGCGATCATGAGTAAAAAGATAATCGCTTAAGCAATACAAATGATCGCTTAAGCGCAGTCAAGCAATATTCCCAAAACAACGTACCCTCTTCGCGGTCCTCCGTCGCCTAAATCCTCATAGACTCCTCCTGGCTGAATCTTACCTGACTCTCGTCTTTAGAAAGTTTGCCGATTCTCCCTCTGATCTTGTGCCGCGGCGTCTCCTTGCATGTGGACCACCTTCACTAATCGGATGATCACCGGCGTAGCCATTGAACTGCTTGCGCCACCGAATCTAGGATTCAAAGTGGCGTTGGGTTTCTCCTCATTGTGAGTGTCAGCCATGGTTTGGATTGAATTTGGTGTCAAAGTTTGCAATTTCGATTGAAAATGTGGACTTATCACCAGAAATGCACAGATTCCGTTTAGGGTTCAAGAAACGATTTAGGGTTCAAGAAATCAATCGAAAGCAACTGTATTCGGTTTAGGGTTCAAGAAATTGATTTTAGGGTGCAAATTTGCAGGTTCGATTGGAAAAAATCACAGTCTCCCTTTGTTCCAGAAATCGCTTTTTGCCCTAATGATTTTGATTAAGCAAGGTGAATAGGTGGGGCTTGGTTTGAGAAATTTTCAATTTTAAAAACTTTCATTTTAGATTGGACAATATGTTTTAATCTTTTCATTTTAACCCATTTTACGTGTTTAATTAATCCTAACTATGCCACGGTTCTTCTCTAAATAAAAAAAAAAAAAAATGAAAAAACATTTTCAAGGCCATTTCTTAAATCGAAACTTCGGATGGCCGGCAACTAAATTTCTCCAGAAAACTCAAAGTGGGTATGTATATATAATTCTAAATCCATTGCCTAATGAGAAGGGTTTTTTTTAAAGCCCCATGTGTTGGTTATTTTTGTGAGTGTCCTTGGTTTGGAAATGAGACCATAACCCCGTATGTTTGGTCTTTTTTTAGTGAGCAGCCGTGGTTTAAGATATCACCTTAACCCCGTGTTTGACTTTTTTTGTAGCGACCACTCTTTGGTTTGAAAATGTCATCAATCAAACAACTTTATCAACAATTTCACCCCGGTTTGCTTCATGACCATAATGAGGTGATGTCTATCCATTGTTTGGTTTTAACATTCAGTTGATTTATAGTTTCTATGTGTTGTCTATGGGTTTTATTCATGAAAATGAAAAACCTTGTTTGGAATTGGGATCCCCTGCTTGAGTTTTGTTGACACTGATATGATTAATAGTATGTCTCTTTGCCATAATATTGGAAAAACTAAATTCAAGAATACTTTACTACCATAGAATGTAAATTCTACCAATCGTCCTTGCTTGATTGTGATGGTGTGCCTTGGGGCATTTTGCTCTTCGGGTTTGCAAATTCAATCTCTCTCTTTTTTTTCTTCTTGACTAGCTTTACGTGTGCTAAACATGACATAGCCAAAAACCTATTTTTTGGGTGTGATAAATCTTAAGCCAATATGCATGCCAAATGCTTGTGATCGACGGCTTGATTTTCACCTTGTTGAGTTTCTAAACCAAGCTAAAAACCTGAAAGAGATTGACATTTAGAATCCATAATAAAGCTTATGGATCTTAGTTCATCACACAAAGGAAGAAGTCCCAAGAGATGAGTTGTAAAAGCAACCAGCACAGTGCATTCCTAATTCTCTCAAGTCGTTCATGATCTCAGTTTCGGCCTTGTGTAACAGATGGGAGTTGAGGATAGATGTCCCTCTGATGTATCAATAAATAAGAAGCAATTGATAGAGAGTCAATGCATAATGGTGAATTTTGGCTCTGAATGTTTCATTTTCATTCCAATCTGCAATAATATTCATTGATGACAAACATGGTAGCATCAGGAACATGGTTCAACATGTTCGAACGAGGGATAGTTGAATATAATGTTCGGAACAATCGAATGAAAGCCCATGTTCAACTCGACGAACATATATCGATGAACATCAAAGTGTTTGCAAACAAGTGCGAACAGGTTATTGAACGAACATCGAGTGTTGCAACTGTTTGGTTCTTTGCAGCCCTACTTAAGCTATAATTTTTTTCTCTTCTAATTGATTCATCTAATTGGAAGTATAGTCTCTATGAACTTCAAATCGACTTCTTGCCTCGTGGCCACCTTAATAATAGTCTCTAATAAACAACATAAAAACTGATCTTATAAATGAAAAAGTTTTAACTAGAAGGGATAGACCTAATGTTTGGCTAATACTTTAACTAGATGTATTGCAAGAATAAAGAAGTCAACAAGTTTTAATTTTATCAAGAGAAGATTTTAGAAGGAATTAGGCCTAATGTGATTAAAATGACAATTTGTTAACTTGCATTCATTGATGGACTTTGCAAGAATGGATGTGTTTGAAGAAGTGGAAATGTTCACTACTTTAGTAAATAATATCGATTTTGGTATATTTAAAGTTTGAGAACAAAATAGAAAAAAAAAAAATTTATAATATTGTAAATTAAATACAAAGTTCAATAGCATGATTTATTTAAACTTATAATTTATTATTAAAAAAGGTAAAATTGAATACTTATATAAATTGGTTTTTGATAACTGGATATTTTGGATTTAGTAGGAAACCACCTCAAAACGAAAAACACCTGAACGTGATTTACTTTTTAACCTTCAATTGTAAATCATAAAGTGGTTTGAATAGGAAAATCATTGACATAAGTTTGCAATTTTGAAAACCTAAGGTGTTTGTGAAATTTGTCAAAACATTTCTCTTTAATGCATTTGCCTTTTGCAATGACCTACTTCGGAAAAAAGACCCACAAAAAACCTTCAATATACATGGGTTTGAGATTCAGATCCATTTCGTTCGTCTTCGATCTCTCAAAAACCATCTTCGAAAGTTAATGTTTTATTTTTGTTAGCTACTACACAACCTCACATCTTCAAGCTCCAAAAATGAGTTGTTATTCTTTACAAAAACCCTTGAACGATCCTCACTTGCTAAATATCCTCGAAGAAAAATTGTCGATCGGTAGCGTTTACTCTAAAGCATTGACTTTTTTTATACATGATTAATTCGAAACCCTTTCTCCAATTTCATCATTCACTTTGTTGTGGCACAGCTAAGAAGAAGCATTATTATGAAGTGATTTCGCTATATAAGTGTTGAATCCTGGGTTGTCTCCAGATTTTTTCTTTATTTTTTGATGAATTGCTCTTAATATGAAAAAGGTTTTGATGGTTATGCGGTTGTGTTTTGGGGCATTTTGAAGTTGGGTTAGCCCAAATACTGACATTTACGTTTGATTAAAGGTGTTGTGAGAGAGAAGATTTGGAACAATGGAATTGTTTAAGAAAATGATTGCTGGTTGTGTAGGCTAATGTGATCACTTGCAACACTTGATTGGTGGATGTGTAAAAAGGGAAGATAGTGTTGCCATTAATTTCTGAAGAGATTGTTAAGGGAATAAGAATGTTGTTTTTGTAGGCTAATTTGTTTTATAACTCATATTGTGGTCTTTGTAAGGCTGGATTGGTTGAGAAGGCTAGACAACTATTGGGACATATGATTCAGAGGGTGTGTTCTACATTATTACTACAACATTTATATAAACGGTTGTGTTGCTTGCAATAGATGGTGATGCAAGGAGTTGTTTGATTCTATAAAAGAAAGGGGTATGCCTAATGTTCTCTACAATATTTAATCACATTGGTATTGCAAGAATAAAGAAGCAATGAAGCTTCCTGTCTTTATTGAGGATGATTTCAAAAGGAATTAGGGACCTGATGTGATTAATATAGCCCTTGTTAATGGCTTTTTATTATAGCTATTTAGAAATTTGTCTTCATGGAAACCTGGTGCCAGACGTTGAACATATAGCATTTGATCAATGGGCTGTGTAAAAATGGACAACGAAATGGCAAATGAGTTGTTGTATAATGGAGGAAAAGGTTGTGCTCCAATGTAGTCACAATTACTACGCTTATGTTGGTTTCCTCAAGAATAATGAGATACATCAAAAGTGTTATCCTTATAAGATGGGGAGAAAATTGAAGCCGACTGAATGACAAATGTCCTTAGTCATGCAGTTACTAATGAAGGCGAAAATTATAGGAATGTTTGAAGAGTCCCTCAATTTCCAGTCCAAAAGCGAAATTGAAGTTTACGTGATAAAACTGTAGCGAGTATAAAATTTTTTTGGAGCAGAATCGCAAAAAGTTCATCCAGCTGCCAATGCTCATATTGTTACGGTAAGTAGAAGGTTCAATAAACACTTTATCTGTTCGAATTTGAGAGGGATGGTGATGGGGATGATTGAGAATGAGAGCTTCCTGATCAAAACAGATGATACGTAATCCTCTGTTGTAAGTACATGTATGGAGGTTGCAGATTGCCAGGTGTGTTGGATTTGCACATGTAGTAGAGTGTAAGGGTTTGAGGATTATTTTTGGTGTAAATTCAGTAAGGAAAAGTTGTATATGAGGAATTGTGGAATGGTTCTTACTTCAGCTACGCACCAATAATGGTAGCCGCCTCAAGTTCATCTTCAAGCTAATCAATTTACTAGCGGATGGTATGTTGCACTAATAACTTCATCATTGATATCTAAATATCCAGGCTCTAAATCTTGTATTTATTTTAGTGTTCACATGTTCGATCCTCAATATATTTCTTTTTTAGTGTCAAATCTGATAAGACTAGAACTAGCAGGTGTCTTTAATGTAGTTAATTATTTTTTGATGGCAATACACTTTGGCAGTTGTCTTCTTGTTCCCTACTTTTTGTGGAAAATAAGTTCTTGTACTTTCAGTCAGATTTTGACTATATTGGAATCAGGGGATAAAAGCATATATTTTTTCGTTCTTGGAGTTCTTTTGTCTAAGGAATTCTGTAAAATTGACATGACTAGAATTGTTCTACATGCAGTTTGCTACTACTGGTTTGATGCTGAGAAGATATGCAAGATATGATCCACATGTATGTGAAATTCACTTGATGTATTGCGAAGGCAAAATCTCTTGGAGCATGCTATAACATGCTGCTGGTTTGCATGTGCTGACAGGCAGTAAATAATTGGGAGCATACAGGGAATTTCTCCATCCATAGATGAGATCAGTATTAAGGTGAGAATTATAAACATATATATAGAAACTATTTTAGAAAATGTGCCTGAAGGGGATGCATTCTATTAATCAATTTACTTGATTATTAAAGTCTTATTCCATCCCCTAGGTTTGGTTTATTGGTTAATATAGCTTTTGTGGGTCTTCCTTTTAATTCTCGAACCATGGTCAAGTTGCGTGCCGCTGTTTATTTTAAAAATAAAAAATTTCTTTTTGTCACTACTATATATAGTTCATAATATTTGTTCTTTCATTCCCTATGAAGGTATGTACCAAGAAAAAGTATCTGTTTTAAAATTTACATTTGGAAATTATTTGCTCTTTTGCAGGAAAAAGCGCAAAAAAGGTTCAATACACATCTGAAGTATATTTCACATCTGTCTGTCCTTGCTGCTTAAGTTGTCAATCTTGTGACTACAGTCTTGGGAGGTGGTGGAACTGGGGACTGCTTAGATTTGAATCAGGTGATTTAGATGGGATCTTTCCTACTGATGCCTCAGCATACCAAAAGGCATTAGAGAGATGTATAATGCTCGAGCTGATTTTGAAGAACAGATTGCAAGGATACGGATATATCTGGACTCCGAAAAATTTCAAAAATCTCACGGTAAGGCATATGTACTACAGATATGTTTTAGACAAAAACAATGATAATGCTGGTTCTTATGTGATACCTTAAGAATTTAGGTGTTAAATGGTAACTTGGCTATGATTAAAGTGTATGCAGGTATGATTTGAGCCTCACACTGTACCATTACTCCTATATTGGGTTGGTCTTTTGTCTGAATTGGGCTGGTTAGTATCTACTGTGGAAGTTGCCTGTTCACAGGCCGAATATCATTGTTGTGCCTTACCTTTTCAAGTAAGCTTTTAGGTCAAGTTGTTATCAACAAAGTTGCGTGTTGAAATTCATCAATTTCAATTTTTTCTTATGGTTTTCTTGCTTCTCACTAAGACTATCAGTTTATGTCAATACTTCGATTTCTCTTCTTCTTCTTCTTTTATGGAGGGTAAGGGGTTTATAGAACTTGCAAGTGGCAATAGGTTACTTTTTTTTTTTTTTTTTCCTTCGTTAAGTGTTAATGGCATTTTTATTGAATTTTGTAGATCTACTTGGAATTTGAACAGTTTGGAGATCCATCCACAGTCCCGTGTTCAATTCTCTATGACATGCTATACCGAGTTTTCCTGTATCAAGTGATCTCTGGCTTGGTTATACTCGCATTGGATAAAACCTTGAAGGTTTCACTCATATTTTCTCTTTTCAACTTTATGTCCACGTATGTATATTCAGCAATTATCATCCTTCTTCCTTTAGTAGGACATATTGTGTGGGATGTTCACTCCAGGGCTAGGAAAAATGTGTCCTTGGGTTGGTGATGCTTTGGGTTCGATCTTCTGTGTTTGAATTTGCCGTGCACCTGAGAAAGAGATATCTAACTAGGTCGTTGTTACCCTCATCGGTTGCGAATTATGAGGAGGTTGTTATAAGTAGCTAAGAGCAATGAAGTTTCACAAACTTTGGTGGAATTTCACTCTGCTCCTTTTACAAATATAGGGTTTACATTTAATTTAAAAGATTTTACACATTCTAGGTCTTGTAGGAAGTCCCTTCTATGCAATTTTCAACCATAAGGAAGGTAAAGACATCTTTTCTCTAATTTGCAGGCTGACATTACTCTCTTATAAACTGTTATTTGTTCAACTACGTTTTATGCATAAAGATCTTTGTAATTGGATCTCTTTTTTCAGTACCCTAAATTATTCCTCACTCGAGTGGATGGTTAAGACGAAGAACCTTTTGCCTGGAGAGAAGAGGATGCACTTGAATTTTCATTGATAAGGGAAATGTTTCAGGTTCGCATATGGATACTGGTCATTTTCCTTGTAAAATTGTTTACTCGATGTCAAGAACTGAAGACTTCTACAAGACATTTGCAGATGCTCTATTCATGGTGAATTTTAGATGAAGAAAATGTGTGGACCTTGTAGCTAGTCTACTTCTTGGGTCAGGCATAGATCTCTTATGAAATGTGTATCAGGGCTTCTACCTTGGAATCGAAGAAAAGTCTTTTAATTACTTCATTAGTGTGCTGTTATAGTACCATTATGACCACTTATGTAGAAGTTACGGTGCATAACTTTCGTACTCCAAGATGGTTTTGCTAATTGCTAGATTGTTACCTTTGTTAATTGGTTTGTCATGGAATGGGTCCTTTACTAAAAAATTCTCATCAGCAATGGAGTTGCATGCATGGAAGATATCTTTATGGGATCGTGAATAAAAATGTGCATGTCATATTCAACTGGTACATTGTTGTTGTAGTAATGGCTGTTTTCAATATTGTGTTTTAAACAAAGAGCCTTAATGTGTTCTTTAGTGTACCATCGAAATTTGTAGGCCTGATGATTGGATGTATTTATATACTGATTGAATCTTAACTGTGAAGTTTCTCCTTTCATGGGCGTTGACTACTATCTCAAAGAGAGAATACAGATGGTTTGCTGCATTTGTACGTTATTGGGCTCATTTGGAGCTAAATTGGGAAAATGATCAAGCTACAGCTCGGGCTTTTGGGAGAGCCTGGTTTTGCCATTCATCTTTTTCTCTTTCTTATCCTGTATATGTTCAATATGATTGATTTATGATCATTCTATTTTTTTCGTATAACTGCTTTTTGTCTATGTAGCACGTCAATGTTGGAAGCCGGACAAGATTATAGCTAGGAAATGAATCGGGACATGTAATGAAGCTAGGTCCCTCTATGGAGATGATACAGTAAAAGATTTAAGTGGGAAAGGTTGCAGAGTATTATCTCTGTTACAGTACTGCTGCAATTATTCTATGATGAGTTATGGACAAGGATTGATTGAAGTTTTTAAACTGGTTTTTTCCTCCTTCCTTCTCATTTTTTTTTTTTGGGAAAATTGTTGCTTTTAGTAGTATACGATGCAGCTTTATTTAATCAATTGATATTTGTCATTTGCAATGCAAACATTTCTATCTTTATTCTCTTTTCGTTGCTGATGGAAGTTGAAACCAATCAAATGGCTTAAGTCAAGGTTGTTAAAATGTTGTTTATCAAGGAGGGCAATTTATGGAGATCTTTTGAACTCTTAACATAGAATCATGCTCTGCAGCTGAGAATATTTTTAGAGAGTAGCCTTGCAATAGGTCAACCTGTTGCTCAGGCACCTGAATCACAATGGTTTAATATGTCATTTTGAATAATTTTTTCAAATCATTCGTAAATGATATGTGACAGTATCTCTGGGGATCATGCTAGTTGAAAATCCAGGATGTTTATTTTTTTTAACTTCAAACTTTAGAGTTGCTGATACTCTGATGAATTGTGGCATATATGAAGCAATCACATTTAAACCATAGGTTGCAGAATAGTTTTTGGAACACAATAGGCTGATATCTTTTTCCACTTGGCTTATTTTTTCCAATATGTTTGAAGAAAAGTTTCTTAATTCAAGCTTTACTTTCCGAGTTTCATGTCAAAATATGCTATAGGTTAAATAAAACTTATTGATGTAAATAATTTATATGACCTATCATAAAGTCATCTAAGCTCTCTCTTTTCTATGATCAATTTAGGGTTTAGTTTGATAAAGTTAACCTTGTTATTTTCATCTTATCTTGATTGGCCGTACTATGTTTAATCTGATTGTTTCCCAACTCTCTACTCTCGCTCCCGCTCCCGCTCCCATTCATATTATATGATCTCATTGATGATCTCACTACATCATATAAAGTTACTGACAATTCTTGCTTCTTGATTTTATAATATTGAAAATATTGTTTTGGGTCCACAACTCCAGGGTGACTTTCTTCAATTGTTATGTACTACCTTTTGGGTTTGTTGATATATTCTTTTCTTCAAAAACAGAGTTATACAGGACATATGCCACAACTGGTTGTGTTTTGAGAGGGAATACAGGACACTTGAAGATTTTGACCACGCTGCACAAAAGGTACACATTCCTGTTGCAGTTTTAAATTATTTGTTTAGGTGCCAATTAATCATGTATTTCTTTCTTCAGTCTAATGTGTATGATGTATTTGCATTGCTATTGAGAATTAGTATGCATAGATTTATTAAAAAACAATTGAAGTGTTTAACTAATGATATTTTAGCTGGTTGCAATGTCCACCTTATCTAGTAACCATATGTGTTTGACTAAAATGTGCCACATTAGCAGTTGTCTTTGATGACCTCAAATCATGTGCTTGTAAATGAGTTGTGTTTATGTGCCTCTGAACATATTATGAACTCTTTACTTCTCTCTTGTCAGAGCTTAAATACTACTGGTGGATCATTGCCTATCTTTTTAAATTTTTAGTTTAAGTGATAACTTAATAGAGTATTGTAGCAAGGTGGTCCACACAGTCTTGTATTTAAATCTCTCTATGAGATTTGGGCCAATTTAGTTTGTGATTCAAAAATAATTTTGAAAAACTAAGTTACAATTAAAAATTTTAAAAGTTTTATCTCAATAATTTAAATATTTGAAAATATATTTGGTATTCAAAAATTGTTTTTGAAGTTGAAAACTATATAAAGACTAAGAAATGATATTTTTCTTGTTTTTACACTAATTTTTAGGATTATATGCAAAAACATTGTTTTGAAAACATTTCAACTTATTTTAATAAAAACGTATTTTCATAAAATTCCTTATAGTCCTTGTTTACGAAAATAAAACACGATTTAAAATTTATATCAATAGGCTCTTATTTAGATTATAAATTTGTATTTGTATTTATGTTATATTTATGGCTGTGATTGTGGGTATTTAGCGCACGAGATTGTGTTAAATTTTAAGTATGGTTGTTGGATGCTTAACTATCAATTTAAGCTTTTAAGTCAAGTTGTTATGTAACATTGTTAAAGATGTCACTGAATTATGATACATATGCTTAGTATTTATTGAATGTATGCAATCCTTGCTATTTTAACTCAATGCATAAAGATGCTTGTCTTTGTTCCATTTCTTAGGTTATACCTCGCTTGGAAGAGCTGCAATTATTTAGGTTATAGCAGGAAGCCAAATTTGTTCCTGAACCAATAGATCAGAAAGAAAATTCGTATAAGAGAAGTGTTAATGGAAAGAGAAAAACAGATTTGAACATGACTGATGAACAATCTCCAACTAAGCAGCATAAAAATACTGCCCAAAACCCAAACAAAGTGCATGGGAAAGAAAAGGGATGCGCACAGAACTTAGTAGAAGAAAACGAAGTAGAAGCAAAACCCAAGTTTGAAGAGCATCCAAATGACCAGCACATCAAAGACTCCACCATTGAGAGAGAGCCAAAGGATACACTGACAAGTGTACTGCATTTTTATCAAACCTTAACTTCAGGGCAAGTAGAGATTCTCTCGCACTTCAGAGAGAGATTTCTTTTTATTCCTTTTTAATGTTGGATAGGCAAATATAGAGAGATAATTCTGATGGTTTTAAATTTTTTTAAGGCAACTTCTGAAGCTTTGAAAAAATTCTTTAGTGATGTTGGTAGGGTTGAATCTGTTCGAATTTTGCAGGACAAGTTCACTAGAAAGTCAAGGGTATGACTCTGTTTCTCTCATTTATTATTTGTCAATGTCTTTGTGCTTTATGCTTCAAATGAAAAATGGGAAGCTATCCACTGGACCTTCCATCAGTCTTATAGTCAAATCCTTATTTACCATTGCCTGACCTTTAAACTTCAACATATTTATGCATAATGTGGACTGTACCACAGAAATTAGCCCTAAGAAACTAATTTTAGTGAGACTGGGAGATCTGCATGGCTGACGCTTCAGGGAGATTGAAACTGATAAATGTAGTGTATTCTCTTTGATCAAATTTCTCAAGGATGCTCATTGAAACTTCAATTTGATTTCTTCCTTTCATGCTGTCAATCAATCATTTAGTTCTTATGCTTTTGGTTTTAAGATGAATGTCCTTTCCAAAAACGATTACGCAGTCTCAAAAAAACCTGCAGAAGGGTTGAATTCCATAATTATGGTAAAATTGCTTAATTTTCTAAGTATTGAATTCCATAATTATGGTAAAATTGCTTAATTTTCTAAGTATAAAGAGTCTAACTGTCTTAGAGCATATTTTTTCATTTTGATGGCAAGTGATATCCTCAGGAGACTCAACCATAGTCCCATGCAGATTTACCCATATTCCAGCTTACCTTTAAACTATAGAGCATCTGTATGGGACCGTTGCATACTAATTTATAATATCCTCTAATCGATTTTTGAAGGGCTTGGCATATGTGGATTTTGCCGATGATGCACACCTTGCTGCAGCTATCGGAAAGAACAAAAAATGTTTCTTAGGAAGAAGATAAGCATTGCAAGATCAAATTCGAAGCAAAAGAGAAAGGATTCTATTGGTCATGTGGCCTTTGGAGAACATGGTAGGCTAAGTGAAATTATGTTTTATCTTTGTTATTACTTGTGTGTGTTTGTTTGTGTGCAATGCAGTCTATAGAAGTTTGCATGTTTATGTTTCCCACTTCTACCTTTTATTTTCTTACTTCTTTGGCTTAAATGGCAGTGCAAAGTAGTATTCAGACTTTCAGGGGGTCTAGAGCACCACACTGTGCTGCTAATAAACGTAGTGATAACATTCAGCTAAACGGGAGGAACACATTTGCAATGCCAAGAAACGTCAGACCACTTTGTGTCCCCTTGAAAAATCCAAAAGCTGGGGAAGTGGAAGATGAGAAGCCGAAGTCAAATAATGAGTTCAAAGAAATGTTCCTTAAGAAGTGAGGTTTGTTCCTGGGGTTACATGTTAACTGGAATAGCACAGTAATTGACAAACTTCTCTTTCTTATAAAAAACATAAGGTATTACCTGCATGCACCCAGCAAAGCTCTCCATGTCATAGCATCTGGTTCATATTCCATCTCATGTATTAACTTAGCTGCTTGATCCATCTTCCCAGCCCTTCCAAGAAGATCAATTACACAACCATAATGCTTATTTCTGGTTCACTCCTATAAAGCTTTTTCATAGATTGGAAGTAATACAACCCATCTATTACAAGCCCTGCACAGCTACAAGCAAATAGAACACCAAGAATTGTAATATAATTTGGTTCTAACCCTGAGGCTTTCATCAACTCAAACAATTTCAACGCCTTTCAGCTATATCCGCTCTGTGCCAACCCTACAATCATGGTGCTCCAAGAAATCACATCCCTCTCTACCATCCTATCAAAAACAGACTTTGCATCTTCCAAGCTACCACACTTGCAATACATATCCAAAAGCACATTGTTAAGTATCAAACCTTGGCCATACTTCAATACATGAACATGGACTTGTGTCCCCAATTCTAATAGCGCTAATCCAGTACACACCCTCAAAACACTCGTTAGCGTGGCCTGATCCGCCACAAAACCGGCCCTCTTCCTTCTCTTGAAAAGATTCAAAGCCTTATCTCCATCACTATTCTCAACAAACCCTCCAGTGATTAAGTTCCAAACAACCAAATCTCCGGTCACCATCTCATTAAAAACACAGTGCATTCTTCAACTCACCCCATTTGGCATAAACATCAATCAAAGCGCTCCTAACAAAGACATCAGAATCCAAACCAACTTTAATTATTCCGCAATGAAGCTGACTAAGATTGAGTAAACAAACACAAGATCTCAAAATGGAAGAGTAGGTGTACATATTTGGTCTAACACCTTCTCTGAGCATCAAAATAAAGAACTCAAACACCTTGTCTATTATCTTAGCATTACAAGAAGCCCATATCATTGTTGTCCAAGAAACAACGGTTCTCTCAGGCATTTTATCAAACAATGTTTTAGCGTCCTCCAAGAGATTAAACTTCACGTACATATTAATCAAAATGTTGATTAAAAACATTTTGGGTTCATACCCTTTTGAGAAGACGTGGTTGTGAACGAGTTTGCCTTCTCGAACAGCACCACGGGCAAACAACACTTGATGAGCTTAGAGTAGGTGATGGAATCAGCATGAAGGTCGTGGATTTGCATGGCATCCATAGCTTTGATGGCTCTTGGGAGGTCTCTTTGGTAGCAGAATCTGGTGAAATCATCAATCAAAGCTGATGGGTTGAACACTTTACTAGAAGAATCATTTGGCGTGGAAGTATAACATCTTGAAAGTGAAGTTCTTATGCATTTCAGCTTTGAAATGGCTTTCATGGCATTTCCCAGTTAAAGAACTGATATTTTCTTTTCCTTTTGCTGATTATAGTTGAAACTTGGAACAACTGAACTATCCATTTATGTTCAACAGAAAACTCATAGTGGGTATGTATATATATAATTCTTAAATCCATTGCCTAATGAGAAGGGGTTTTTTTTAAAGCCCGATGTGTTTGGTTATTTTTGTGAGTGTCCGTTGGTTTGGAAATGAGACCATAACCCCTGTATGTTTGGTCTTTTTTTAGTGAGCAGCCGCTGGTTTAAGATATACACCTTTAACCCCGTGTGTTTGACTTTTTTTGCAGTGACCATCTTTTGGTTTTGAAAATGTCATCAATTCAACCTAAAACTTTATCAACAATTTCACCCTGGTTCTGCTTCATGACCATAATGAGGTGAATGTCTATCCATTGTTTTGAGTTTTAACATTTAGTTGATTTTATAGTTTCTATGTGTCTGTCTATGGGTTTTATTCATGAAAATGAAAAACCTTGTTTGGAATTGGGATCCCCTGCTTGAGTTTTGTCAGACACTGATATGGATTATTAATAGTATGTCTCTTTCTGCCATAATATTGGACAAACTAAATTCAAGTAATACTTTACTACCATAGAATGTAAATTCTACCAATCGCGTCCTTGCTTGATTGTGATGGTGTGCCTTGGGGCATTTTTTGCTCTGCGGCGTTTGCAAATTCAATCTCTCTCTTTTCTTTTCTTCTTGACTAGCTTTACGTGTTGCTAAACATGACAGTTGCTAAACATGACATAGCAAACAAACCTATTTTTTGGGTGTGATAAATCTTAAGCCCAATATGCATGCCAAATGCTTGTGATCCGACGGCTTGATTTTCACCTTGTTGCAGTTTCTAAACCAAGCTAAAAACCTGAAAGAGATTGACATTTACGAATCCATAATTAAAGCTTATGGATCTTATGTTCATCACACAAAGGAAGAAGTCTCAAGAGATGAGTTGTAATAAGCAACCAGCACAGTGCATTCCTACTTCTCTCAAGTCCGTCATGATCTCAGTTTCGGCCTCGTTGTAACAGATGGGAGTTGAGGTTAATAGATGTCCCTCTGATGTATCAATAAATAAGGAAGCAATCTGGTGAATTTTCATTTCTCATTCCAATCTGCATATAATATTCATTTGATGACCGAAACATGGTAGCATCAGGAAACATGGTTCAACTGATTGTTTGCGAACGGCTGGATAAGTTGAACGTATAATGTTCGCGAACAAAATTGAACGAACAGCCCATGTTTGAACTCGATCGAACATATTATTGAACAAACACCGACCTGTTCGCAAACAATGTCGAATAGTTATCGAATGAATATCGAGTTGTTCGCAAACTGTTCGGTTCTTTTGCAGCCCTACTTATAGCTATAGATTTTTTCTCTCTTCTAATTGATTCCATCTATTATTGGAAGTATAGTCTCTAATGAACTTCAAATTCAACTTCATTGCCTCGTGGCACACCTCTAATAATAGTCTCTAATAAACAACATAAAAACTGATCTTATAAATGACGAAGTTTTAACTAGAAAGGGATATAGACCTAATGTTGTTTGCTATAATACTTTAATCAGATAGTATTGCAAGAATAAAGAAGTCAACAAAGTTCTTAATCTTTATCAAGAGAAGATTTTAGAAGGAATTAGGCCTAATGTGATTATAAATGACAATTTGTTAACTTGCATTTTCATTGATGGACTTTGCAAGAATGGATGTGTTTGGGAAGAAGTGGAAATGTTTCATACTTAAGTAAATAATATCGATTTTGGTATATTCGAAAGTTTGAAGAACAAATAGAAAAAAAAAAATTATATATAATTGTAAATTAAATACAAAGTTCAATAGCATGATTTATTTAAATCTTATAATTTTATTGAAAAAAAGTTAAAATTGAATACTTATATAAATTGATTTTTGATCAACTGGATTATTTTGGATTTAGTAGAAAACCACCTCAAACCGAAAAACACCTGAACATGGATTTACATTTTTAACCTTCAGTTTTTGAAATCATAAAAGTGGTTTGAATAGGAAACATCGATACTTGACATAAGTTTGCAATTTTGAAAACCTCAAAGGTTGTTTGTGAAATTTGTCAAAACATTTCTCTTTAATGCATTTGCCTTTTGCAATGACCTTACTTCGGAAAAAAGGACCCATAAAAATGCTCTTCAATTCATACATGGGTTTGAGATTCAGATCCCCATTTCGTTCGTCTTCGATCTCTCAAAACCCATCTTCGAAAGTTAATGTTTTATTTTTGTTAGCTCACTTACACAACCTCACATCTTCAAGCTCCAAAAATGAAGTTTCGTATTCTTCCAAAAAACCCCTTGAACGATCCTCACTTGCTAAATTCCTCGAAGAAAATTGTCGATCAGGTAGCTTTACTCTAAATGAAGCATTGTACTTTTTTTATTACATGATTAATTCGAAACCCCTTTCTCCAATTTCATCATTCACTACTTTGTTTAGTGCACTAGCTAAGAAGAAGCATTATTATGAAGTGATTTCGCTATATAAGTTGTTGAATTCAATTGGGTTGTCTCCAGATTTTGTGTCTTTAAATATTTCGATGAATAGCCTCTATAATATTGAAACGGTTTATGATGGTTATGCGGTTTTTGGGGCGATTTTGAAGTCGGGTTTTAGCCCAAATACCATGACATTTACTTGTTTGATTAAAGGTCTGTGTGCAAAGAGAAAGATTATGGAATCAATGGAATTGTTTAAGAAAATGATTGCTATTGGTGGTAGGGCTAATGTGATCACTTGCAACACTTTGATTGGTGGATTGTGTAAAATAGGGAAGATAAGTGTTGCCATTAAGTTGCTTGAAGAGATGGTTAATGGGAATAAAGAATCTGTTGTTTTTTGTAGGCTAGATGTTGTTGTTTATACTACTATAATTGATGGTCTTTGTAAGGCTGGATTGGTTGAGAAGGCTAGACAATTATTTTTGGAACATATGATTCAGAGGGGTGTGGTTCCTGACATTTATACCTACAACATTTTAATGAACGATTATTGGTTGGCCTATAGAATTGGTGATGCATAGGAGTTGTTTGATTCTATAGGTAGAAAGGGGTGTAGGCCTAATGTTTTTTCCTACAGTACTTTAATCAATTGGTATTGCAAGAATAAAGAAGTCAATGAAGCTCTCAGTCTTTATCGAGAGATGATTTCAAAAGGAATTAGGCCTGATATGATTACATATAACACCTTGTTAACTGGCTTTTTTCTTATAGCTAAGGTGAAAGATGCACATAATTTAGTTGGTGAGATGCGGCTTAATGATGGTTTTCCTAATTTTTGGACATATAGCATTTTCATTAATGGACTTTGGAAGAATGGATGTGTTTTGGAAGCATTGGAAATGTTTAATACTCTAGTAATTAATAAGTTTGCAGTTAGCATTGGAGGTTTGAGTTCTCGCATTGATGGATTATGTAAAACAGGGAGATTCGAAACTGCCTAAGACCTATTTTAGAAGTTTTATCTTCATGGAAACCTGGTGCCAGATGTTATGACATATAGCATTTTGATCAATGGGCTGTGTAAAAATGGACAACTAGAAATAGCAAATGAGTTGTTGTCATATATGGAGGAAAAAGGTTGTGCTCCAAATGTAGTCACATTTACTACGCTTATGTCTGGTTTCCTCAAGAATAATGAGATACCAAAAGTTGTTGAACTCCTTCATAAGATGGTGGAGAGAAATGTGAAGCCGACTGAATGTACAATGTCCTTAGTCATGCAGTTACTAATGAAGGCCGAAAATTATAGTGAATGTTTGAATGAGCTTCCTCAATTTCCGGTCCAAAAGCGAAATTGAAGTTTACGTGATAAAACTTTAGCGAGTATTAAACTTTTTGTTGGAGCAGAATCGTGCAAAAGTTCATCCAGCTGCCCAAATGCTCTATATTGGTTACGGTATGCAGAAAGTTCAGTAAACACTCTTATCTGTTCAAATTTGATGGGGATGAAGATGGTGATGGGGATGATTGAGAATGATAGTAATGGAACCCGACAACAAAACCCAGCAAACAACAGTATTTTTCACGTGTTAATCAAGATAGATAAGTGTACAGCAAATAACTTTAGAAATAACACGGGAATAACTTGTTGAAAAAGGAATAAAACGTAATGGAAATTAACAAGCAGTATGGAATTAAAGGTAACAAAACAGAAGGGAAATAATAATAACATAACCGAATGGAAATGTGTTTTACAACACTTGATTGCAAATACTAAAACTGGAAATAAACGGAAATGAAAATGGACTCAAGCAATGCTGGTCTTCGAGGGTCAGCTCCTTCTAATTCATCTCTCTAATTCTCCATGCTCTAGCACGTCTACTGTTCCCTTTTATACTTGCTTCCAGCTTCCTTGGGTAACAAACTAGCACACCTGTCATTACCTCATTGTGCCAACCAGCTAACAGATCCATAACCAATTTCTTCACACTTGTCATCTTTCCATTGTGCCAGCCTCATAACCAATTCTTCACACTTGTCAGCCTTTCATTGTGCCAGCCCTTGCTTTTTCCTTGCTGCCATCTGTCCCCAGTTGGTTGTGCAAATTTGTCACATGTCCAGCCTTGCCTCTTCCCTTGTGCTTGGTTCTGACGAACCATTTGGTCACAAGAGGTCCATCAATACCCTCCCCTAGGAGTGCCACCTTGTCCTCAAGGTGAAAAGAGGGAAATTGGTGGTGAATATTGTCGTATGAGTATGAGTATGCAAATCACTTTATATGTTTTGACATTGTTGAGTAACGAGGGGCACTCATCACAAATGTGTGCATTCATTAAAAAGGTGATGTGACAATCTGAGGAAGCAATTGAAAAAAAAAAGGAAAAAGAAAATAAGTAGGAGGTTTGAGTATAAAGTCTTGGTGAGGCATGATCGGGTTGAGGAAAGATTAGAGTTGCACAATTAGTTGGGTCGTATGTTTGGTAGCATGAATATTATTTAAAGCATGTTTCCTTTCTTTTCCTTGATTTTAGGAATTCTGCGAATCCTTGATGATTGTTGAGTTTAATTTATTTTTTTTTTTTTTTTTGATATTTTCTTTACTCAGGGACGAGCAAAGGATTAAGTTTGGGGGAGTTGATGAGTTGCATAATTTCTCCAAATCATGTAGCTCTTGCTAGCATGAAGTCTAATAGTGGTAGAGGCAACAAAGGTGCTAGTTAGGATATCGAGGGTACTCGAGGTAATGATAATAGTCCTCGTACTTGCTTCCATTGTGGTGTTGAAAGTCATATCAAAAGGAATTGTTAGAAGTAAACATGGAAAGCCTCTAATTATGTCGAGCAATCAGAAATATGCTCATATTACCGTTCAAGATGGCATTTTACCTACTCCTTCATAGGTTACTATAACTGCAAATGAGTATGCTCATCTCACTCAACTTGCTGGCCCCTAGTCATCCATTCCATCAACTACTACTACATTAACTTAGATAGGTAATTCGATAGCTTGTGTATCTACTTCTAGTTGTAACTGGGTCATTGATTCTGGTGTTACGCACCATACGATAGGTGATACAGGTATTCTCCCCACATTTACACCTTCTTCTGATTTGTCTTCTGTTATGTTAGCTAATGGGTCTACTATACCAATTATGGGTTGTGGTACTGCTAATCCGACCAAATCTATGTCTCTCTCCTATAGTCTATGTCTTCCTCTCTTTCCCTTTAATCTTTCATTTGTTAGTCAAATCACTATTGTGTTTAATTATGGTGTTTATTTTTTTTCCCTACTCATTGTATCTTTCAGGATTTGGGACAAAGCAGCTTATTAGTAGGAGCCATGTCTCAGGTGGCTTGTACGTGCTTAATGACATCTCTACTCTAGTGGCGCCACATGTTACCTATACCAGTGATTTGTCCTCTTCTCTCTTCCATGGTCATTTTGGTCATCCTCCTCTTCCAATCCTGAAAAAGTTATGTCCTAGTTTACAGTCAATGTCATAGCTTAATTATGAAGCGTATCAATTTGGGAAACACCATTGAGTGTCTTTTAGTCCTAGAAAAAATAAAAGAGCTATTGCTCCTTTTGATGTTATACATTCTGACATTTGGGGTCCTTGTCCTGTTATATCTAAATCTGGTTATAAATATTTTGTTACTTTTGAGGATGATTTTTCACGTGTTATGTGGCTATATTTTATGAAAAATAATTCTAAGTTATTCTTTATGTTCCTTTTATGTTGAGATACAAAACCAATTTGCTTCATCCATCAAAATTTTTAAAAGTGATAATGCCAAAGAATATTTTTCTGCTTCTCTCTCTTCTTTTTGTCCAACAAGGGTATTATTCATCAGTCGTCTTATGTGTATACGCCTCAGCAAAATGGAATTGCTGAACAAAAAAAAGCATCATTTGTTAGAGGTCACTCGTACACTTCTCTTTCTTTTGAAAGTCTCTAAAGAGTTTTGGGCAGATGTTCCTTCTACTACCTATTACTTAATTAATAGTATGCCTTCATCTATTATGTTTAGCCAAATACATTACTCCATTATTGATGCGTGTTTCTTACAACATGCAAAACTAGCAAGTGCACTAGTCGCTCAAGTAATAAAATGATGGGTAGGATATCGTTCCCACGAGGACTGTTAGCAAAGCACTAAGTTTCCTAACGTTATCAAGTTGAAGTAATCGAATTCTTTGGATTGGTGGGAGCAAATTGTAATAAAAAAAAAAACAACAATGAAATTAAACAAAGAATTCAATCTTAATTAAAAAAGCAAAATGAAACACAGAATATCAATTCAAGCAAAACGGGTAGGGTTTTGACTTCGTTTGGACTTTTANTCAATTCAACACGTCTAGTATCAGAATAATATTAAAGTATCGCAGACAAACTAAAACGAAAACAAATATAATCTGAATACAAGAAACTTAACCAAATATCCAACATTTGGGCTCATCCAACTAGTCGAGAGCTGATAAGGAGATCAGTGGAGTCAATCTCGATCTCGTCTACACCGTAACAGATAACTGGGAACTCAACCGCTCATGGTGGTGATGACGGAGGCTGAAACAGTGGAAACGGAGCTGATCATGGTGAAGAGGAGGTAACCGATAGCGATATGATGTGAAGAAGGGGCAAAAACGACCCACGGACAGCCCGGAATACGAACAGCCGTGGTTCGTCGGAAAACGTTAATTTTCCGGTGGGTCTCCAGAAAACGGTGGCGGAAATGGGATCCGAATGTACCAATGGAAAGCTCTGGTGATGGGGTGTTCAGATCAGGTCCTGGGGAAGTGAGAAGTCACCGGAAATGAGCAAGATCTGGCCTGGAAGATGAAGAGGCGCGACGACAAAACCGCAGATTCCGGCAGTTTTCGCGGCGGCTGAAGCTTGGAAATGCTAGATCCGGCTATGGGGAATGAAGATCTACCCTTGGGGAGCTGTAACGTCATCGGAAAACGGCCAAAACTGGCCGGGAAGATGAAACGTCGCGATAGGAAGATGAAGCGTCGCGACGGGTGCGTGTTTCACGGTGGCGGCTTGCGGTGGCTGATGATGGATCGGTGCAAGGGGAGATGAATCGTCGCCGGAGGGAGACGAAGGGTCGCCGGAAAACTGGGTGAACAGCCTCCTGGATCTGCGACTTTTTGTCTTCTTTTATAGAACAAAATATAAAATCTCACTTTGGTCCCTGCATAATTGAAAAGTGACAAAATCAGCCCCTTAAAACATGACATTTTACCCCCTAAATAGCATAAATGAGACAAAATCACCCTTAATCCATAAACCACAATCTAATATCAACTCATATACTTTCCAAAATCATTCCAAACACGTTAAATTCATAAGAAAAATATTAGGAAGCAATTTTCGTGAATAAATTCATAAATTCTTTAATTATCTCAATATGCTTCAATTAAATCACACATGGGGTATTTTTATCACCAAAATAGAGTCACTTTCATGACTCTAACAATATCTTAAAGAATATGGATGCACAATAGGGGCCGGTCAATGGGATCTACCTATTGGAACAGTTAAAATGACAACATTGCAGTCAAGAAAAATATGGTTTGATGTTACATATGCAGTTGCTGTAACGATGATCGTGGGGATTTGTTCGATATGGGATTTCAAATTGCCATTGAAATCTATGAAGCAGCGTGGTCTGAAAATGCACTCGTGTAAGAACCCTTAAGTTTATTTAAAGCTGTTATCTTATAGCTTAGTTAATAGGCTGTTAATTAAGGTATAAGTTTGTGTTGTTTAGATCTAAATCTATCTCAAATCTGTATAGATTTCATTTCATCATCTGTTTTGTCAGTTCATTTATTTTTTTTGGTCGATGTAACGTTTAACCATTTTCTAGTAGATTCTTGATGTTGTGAAATGTTGGACAAAACTTTGGTAGTTATAATGTCTAGTTGATAATATTTTTGCTCCTTAGGTGTTGGAGGGGGAGAAGAATATCATAGATAGATAATATAGGATTGTATATAGGGTGATAGAGAGAAATTAATAGGTTAAGAGGAGAAATCAAGAAACGGATACCAAGGACTCAAATACTCAATCCTAAAATGTAGAAGATAAGGACTAAATACCCATTTGCATCCTTCCTTTACATCCTGCATCATCAGGTTACTGTCTTTAGGATAAATTTATTTTTATCCTAAAGGTAGTAACGCAGGATAGACAAATACTAAGAGATAATTCTAATGGTTTTAAATTTTTTTCAGGCAACTTCTGAAGATCTGAAAAAAAATCTTTACCAATGTTGGTGTGGTTTAATCTAGTCGAATTCTGCAGGACAAGCCGGAAAGTCAAGGGTATGACTCTCTTTCTCTCATTCATTATTTGTCAATGTTCTTTGTGCGTTATGCTTCAAATGAAAAAAAGGGAAAGCTATCCACTGGACCTTCCATGTGCAGGTCAGTCTTGCAGTCAAATCCTTATTTAGCATTGCCTGACCTTTAAACTTCAACATATGTACGCATAATGTGGACTGTACCACAGAAATTAGCCCTAAGAAACTAACTTTAATGAGACTGGGAGATCAGCATAGCTGATGCTTTGGGGAGATAGAAATTGCTAAATGCAGTCCATTCTCTTTGATCAAATTTCTCAAGGGTGCTCACTAAAACTTCAATTTGATTACCTCCTTTCATGCTGTCAATAAATCATTTAGTTCTTACGCTTTTGGTTTTAAGATGAATGTCCTTGCCAGAGACGATTACGCAGTCAAATCAGCCTGCAGAAGGGTTGAATTCCATAATTATGGTAAAATTGCTTAATTTTCTAAGTATAAAGAGTCTAACTGTCTATTAGCATTTTTTTTCTTTTTGTTAGCAAGTGATATGCTTAGGAGACTCAACCATAGTCCCATACAGATTTACCCATATTCCAGCTTGCCCTATGTCTGGAATCNTTTCTTTGTTCGATTCTTCGATTCTCGGCTCTCTTCCTTGGGAACAAGCTTCATCGTGCTTAATCCTACTCCGGTACTCCCCTATCTTTTGAAATCCGCTAATTTCTGAGTCAAAAATATCCAATTTTGTGCTTATTTGCTCAAAATGTCCATTTTAACCTGAAATACGAAAAGTAACTAATTAAGAACCAATTCAGGTCAAAATGCACCAGAAAGTACCTGAAATCCGACAAAAAGATCTAATAAAAACTGTATAATTTATGGATTATCAATTATTTTTCCTTCTTAACCATTGTTCCCTCTTGCTCCCAAAATCTTTGGGTGTACTTGCTTTGTTCAAGACGTTCACCCTTATCTTCCCAAATTTGACCCTAGATCTCTCATATATATATTCTTGGGTTACCCACGATATCAAAAGGGCTATCGTTGTTTTTCTCCTACCTTGGGTAAGTATATTGTCTCAACTGATGTTTCATTCTTCAAAATTACTCCTTATGTTGACGATTCCATTCCATCTTCTTCTCTAGTCACTGAAGATTTTCTTATTTTATACCGTTACTCACTATAGTTCTCCACCCTTGTCTCGTCTTCATGTCACTCAAATATACTCTGCCGCCCTCCACCACAGCATGTGGCACCAGCACTAGCACCAGTATTAGCATCTGAGACACTTGAGACATTGCCCCTGCTGCCTGCCTCACCCCTAGACCTCTCCTTCTGACCTAGATCTTCCTCTTGCTCTATGTAAAGGTAAGTGCTTTTGTATTTATCCTATTTCCTCTTTTGTTTCTTATAACTCATTGTCTCTATCCTCGAAGTCGTTTGTTGCCTCTTTAGATTTTGTGTCTATTTGAGTTCAATGTCTGGAGCAATTGCTCATGATAGATGGCAAAGGGCTATGGAAGAAGAGATGTTGGCTCTTAAGCATAATAGTACATGGGATCTTGTTGATTTACCTGGTGACAAAAAGGCCATTGGGTGTAAGTGGGTTTTCACAGTGAAGGTTAATCCTGATGGTCTGTGGCCCGGTTGAAAGCTCGGTGGGTTGCTAAGGGTTATGCTTAGACATATGGCATTTTCTCCTGTTGCTAAGATGACTTCTATTCGGTTATTTATTTCTCTTGTAGCTTCTTATGATTGACCCCTTCACCAACTTGATGTCAAGAATGTCTTTCTTCATGGTGATCTTCATGAGGAGGTTTACATGGAGCAACCACCAGGGTTTGTTGCTCAAGGGGAGTCTGAAAAGGTATGCAAACTAAGGAAATCTTTATATGGTTTGAAACAATCTCCACGTGCTTGGTTTGGGAGATTTAGTGATGTAGTGACTAAATTTGGTTTCCATAGAAGTGCTTATGATCATTCTGCCTTCTATAGGCAATCTAGTTCTAGTATTCTCCTCCTTGTTGTTTATATCGATGACATTGTAATCACTGGTAGTGATAGTGTTGGCATTCATAGTTTGAAAATCTTTTTAGCTTCCAAATTTTACACAAAAGACTTAGGCTCTTTAAAGTATTTTCTGGGAGTTAAGGTTTCTCGAAGTAGGAGAGGGATTGTCTTGTCTCAATGCAAGTATGTGTTAGATTTGTTGACTAAAACAAGTCTAACTAGAGCCAAGCCTTGTGATACTCCTATGGTTCTTAACATAAAATTGAATGTTGAGGATGGAGAGGTGTTTGATGATCTAGAGCGATATAGATGAATAGTTGGGAAGTTGAATTATCTTACAGTAACTCATCCAGATATTGTTTTCTCGGTGAGTGTGGTAAGTTAGTTTATGTCATCTCCTAGGACACCTTACTGAGACGTGGTTCTTCATATTTTGAAATATCTCAAGGGGGCTCCTCGATGTGGGATCCTTTATAGTAATCATGGCCACAATAAAGTAGAAGGATTTTTAGATGTAGATTGGGCAGGATCATCAGTAGACAGGCATTCTGTGACTAGATTTTGTGTTTTTGTTGGAGGGAATCTTATTTGTTGGAAAAGTAAGAAACAACCTGATGTAGCTAGATCAAGTGCAGAATCTGAGTATCGAGCTATAGCACAAGTAACTTGTGAGCTTATATGGACAAGATATCTCCTTAGAGAAGTTGGAATTGGTGATCCAGGGATTATGGACTTGTGGTGTGATAACCAAGCATCCATACATATAGCCAACAATCCAGTTTTCCATAAGCGGACAAAGCATATAGAAGTCGATTGTCATTTTGTGCGAGAGAAACTTGAACATAAATTAATTTCCACTAAGCATGTTAGAACAGGGGAACAACTAGCTAATTTATTTACTAAATCTCTAGTTGAAAAAAGGGTAACCTATATTTGTAACAAGCTGGGCATGATAGATATATATATATATGCTCCAGCTTGAGGGGGAGTGATAAAAGTTATGTGTATAAAGTTAGAGGTATATGTGTAAATGTAAGGCAGTGAAAATATATATAGGGTGTAATATTATTTTATTTTTTTTATTGAATAAACTGTAGTATAATATTTTATCAAAAAAATAAAGGAGAGAGCGTGTCCAAAATAAATGAGTTAATCAAAGTGAGATATACATATACCTGCACAATTGTAGTGTTGATATGCTTTATCTTATCAACGTTATCTAACATGAAAGAATCAGAGGGAAAAAAGCCTTTGTTCACGAAGTAGTAGTTTTCAATCCTTGCAAAAGCCTGAATAGAGAAAAACAAAATCTGTCATGAATAGAATCAAGTTTTACGTCATCTTTATTATCCAGAATATGAAAGATACCTATTATGAAAATAATAGAGTAGATCTTGCTGATGTTTAATTGCAGAATACAAATAAACCGATAAAATTATGCACGGCATTACCTTTGCTTACTTTCCTCTTGTCCTCCTCTGAACATCAGAAGGCTAAGGCATTTAGAGAATTTTTAAGCTCTGATAGGTGACTTGGTTAGTACTTTAAAAAAAAAACAGAAGGTTGCCACTTTTTAAACAGAAAGTCACATAAGTTATTCTAATATAAAAAAGCATCAGTATTGTCAAATAGTGAACAAAAATAATCATCATCCCCTTTCTTGATGTTATCTTCGTTTGGAATAAGATGAGCAGTCATCATTTCCCATTTGGTCCAAGCTCTGGCAGCTGGAAACTAAAAACAGCCAGAAAAAGTCATGTAAAGCATGTAATTGTTCGTACATTATTCTTTAAACACATGGAAGATGGTAAAATTACTATTGTTATAGCGTATGTTGACAACATCATGACAGACAATGTATTAAATCGAATTTGATATATTTACATATTTGATATTTTCTAATCTCGTGACAATCTAAAAAAGCTTTAAAATTTTGCTTTTCTTAATAATGAAAGACATATATGCTTTTATTAACCTAGAGAAGTAAATGATGAATACCAAAAGTTGCTTCAACATAGAGTGGCATAAACAAATGAAGGAATTAATTCATAAGATTGAAGCTTGAAGGTTCAACGGGAGATGAAAGAATGATGTTTTATGAAGTCTGTGGTTCAAAACGAGACTATAATTAATGAGTATAGCCAGGTGATCCGTTTACAAGTCCAAAGACACTTGTGAACTTGAGTGGAAATAGAATTGCAAAACATAACACACTTGCAAATTTGGTTGAATAAAAAATAACCAATCCAAGTTCTAAAACACTTGGTACATGGTATGTGGATCACAGGAATTGTAATTCAGCCCAAGCCCAAGGAAGAAAGCTGGCCAAAGTTGTCCAAGAAGGCAAGTTAGATTCGGCCCAAGCTCAAGGAGAGGAATTAGCCCAAACTATGCAAGAAAACAACTCAACCCATGTGCATAAAGGAGACATTTCGGCCCATGCTTATTTAAGCACAAACTCATCAAACGAAATCCAAGCCCAACAAAGAAAAAGCCCAAGTATTCAAAAGGTCCAAACCAGCTCATTATCTAAGCCTAAAGAGCATTCCCATGCTATTTCATTTTGGGGCCACTTCAATGAATTCCAATGCCCAAACTCATGTACTCTTATTAGTAGGATTTAATTAAGTATTGTTATGTGTAGTTAATTATCCTAGGTGGCATATTTATTTCACTTAATTAGTTAATTACTCTTGTAATGCTATTATAAAAGCAATCTCTCTCTTATTTTGTAAGGTTGAACAATGAAATAGAAACAAAACAATTGAGGGGAATTGTAATAACTACTTTCTACTAGTATACTTTAGAACATATACAATAAAAACATACATAATTAGTATATGAAAATAGTTGGGCCTAAATTTTTTTTTACTTACAAAACATAATTCTTTACATATATCAAAATAACAAGTACAAAAAACTTAGCAACAGTGGACAGTAATGCCAATCCTCTCTGCTTGTTGACGTCCCTCCGACCGCTGCTCACCCATTTCCTGCAAAAACATGGAAAAACAACGGGGTGAGCATAAAAATGCTCAGTAAGTAAATCCCTTAACTCTTCTCCTTCTTTGGTTCTTTCCTTACTTAATTCTCTTCTTCTTTCTTTCTTCCTTAATTCATTCTCTTTTCTTTCTCTATTTCTAATTCTCACCGTTCTTTTCTTTCTTTCTGTTCTTTCTTCCTTACTCTTTCTATTCTTTCTACTCTTTTTATTCTTTCTAACCATGGTGGAATTCATGGTAATATGCATGAATGGAATGTATATGCAATAATGCATAAAATGCATTTTATTTCTTCTTTATATTTCTTTTATATTTCTTTCCTTTTCTTTTCTTTCTATTCTTTTCTTATCTTCTTCTTTGCTTGTTCAAGCCTTCTCATTTTTTCTTATTCTTACTCTTTCTCATTCTTTCTTTTCTCATTCTTATTCTTTCTTATTTTTCTTTTCTTATTCTTTGCCGATCGGACTCAGTTGATGTATGGATTTGAAACCTTGGCCGTGTGAGTGAGTACAGTCCTTATCTACATGCACTCTTGCGGACCGTACAACTTCTTCTTTCTTCTAAGGCCACTCAATTAAGGTGGCGTGCATATAGGAATTCTTCTCGGTACAACCCTTATCCACATACACTCTTACGGGCCGTAAAATTCTTCTTCTTCTTCTTATGCCTCTCAATTAAGGTGGCGTGTATGTGGGAATTTCTTCTTAGCACTCACAGTTCCCTATCACAACAACCTATTCTTTTCTCTTCTTTAACACTATTTAATTCTTTAATGCTTATTTTTCCTTTCTCTTTATTCTTAAAGTGTTTTATTCTTTATTCTTTATTCTTCATTCTTTATTCTTTCTTAAGTTTCTACACATACACAATTATATGCATATGGATGGCTCATGCTTAAAATTTCTTACTTAAATGCACATATGCAATGTTGCATAAAAGTAAGGTTTCTACTCAAACTTATACTTCTCTTAGACATTTCATCAAATAATACTTGTGCATAAACAAACCCTANGTAAACTTCGGACGTTCACAACATCAGGTGATTATTAACATTAATGTTAAGCGATATCAATTATTAACACATATTAAGGCCAATTAAGAAGGATTATTTGCAACTTAATTCCATCAACACATATTAAGGCCATGTAAGAAGATTATTTACAACCGTATGATGTATGGATAAATGTCATAGCACCCTAGTGTGACATGTTAGCAGAAATGTACCTCATTTCACAAATATGGATAGTGTATTTGAAAATGATTATTGTGCTCTTTTTACTAACCAAAATGCTTTCAAATCTTGTACGATGTGGGGGGACTAATTGAAGTAAGCTTGAATTTTGATTGTACAATTAGTTCAGTGGACCATGATCTGTCTTGTGTCAATTGATTTGATTACTTATATCACTTAATCGATTTTTTTTATTATATTTTAATTAAACTAATTTGAACTTCAGACGTTTACAACATCACATTATTATTAACGTTAATGTTAAGCGACATTGGTTATTAACACATATTAAGGTCAATTAAGAAGGATTATTTGCAATCTAATTCCATCAACACATATTAAGGCCATGTAAGAAGATTATTTACAACCATATGATATATGAATGAATGTCGTAGCGCACTAGTGTGACACGTTAGTAGAAATGTACCTCATTTCACAAATATGGATGGTGTATTTGAGAATGATGATTGTGCTTTTTTTACTAATCAAAATGCTTTCAAATCTTGTACAATGTGGGGGGACTAGATTGAAATAAACTTGAATTTTGACTATACGATTAGTTCAGTGGACCATGATCTATCTTGTGTCAATTGATTTGATTATTTACATCACTTAATCAATTTTTTTAATTATATTTTAATTAAACTAATTTGAACTTTGGACATTCACAACATCAGATGATTATTAACGTTAATGTTAAGCGATATTGGTTATTAACACATATTAAGGCCAATTAAGAAGGATTATTTGCAACCTAATTTCATCAACACATATTAAAGCCATGTAAGAAGATTATTTACAACTATATGATATATAGATGAATGTCATAGTTCACTAGTGTGACACGTTAGTAGAAATGTACCTCCTTTCACAAATATGGATAGTGTATTTGAGAATGATTATTGTGCTCTTTTTAATAACCAAAATGCTTTCAAATCTTCGTTGCTTACTCCACCATAAACAGCAAAAAAAAAAAAAATGAATGTGGTTGTAGGATGGAAAAGCCACTACGATTTTGGATGACGAATAGCCTTGATGACAGGGCTTAAGATGTAGGGCATTTCCAGATGCTGAAGAGCAAGAGAGAATACGAAGAGGTAAGGCAACCGATAACTTGACTAAAAAGGTTTTGGGGGAGACGGTCTACGACGGACATGATTTAAAGGAGAGGTTAGGAAAGATAGGTATACCTCTTAGAGAAGTTCAAGTATGTCTTGTATGGTTCAGCATTCGATCCTAATGGCTTCTGATGCAACAAAAGCCATTAATAGGGATTGGTGAAGTTTGCAAGACACACAGAATATTTAATGCTTATCCGTGGGGTGGTTATATTTAGCTAACCATTGAGCCTGCGTGGAAAAGAACTATGGTGGATAAAGTCATCGCCAATCCTCGTCGCGATGATAGGCAAAGCACATACAATTTGTGTTGGTTCCCATGGGGCCACAGATAAATATATAGCTTTGATTATTTTTTTGTATTATATGTATTTTAATTGATGTGGACTGTTTTTTCAATGTAGGCTTGGATATATAAGGTCGTCCTTATCGGCCGCTGGGGGGGGGGGGGGGGGGGGCGAAGAACGGATGAGTCACTGCAATTTCTTAGGATTGTTGCGGTTGGCACACCGTGAGAAATGTGCCCAGTGGATTACGACAAAATAAATGGAAATTCAAGGCTCGGGTAAATTAAAGGGATAATCTTGAATATCACTTGCTTTTAAATGTGGCTTAAATTGTATGATTTTTTTTCTAACTGCGGAAGAGTCGTCCGTCCTCTCCTCCACCCTATAAGGGTGAAGCCGAGAGGTCAGATCCTTTAATCTTACCGAGCCGCGTTGAATTTCCATTTCTATTTTGTTCGTAATCCCAATGGGCACATTTCTCAGTGTGCCACCGCAACATCCTAAGAAACAGGAGAAGACGCGGACATGAGCGGACGCGCATTCTTAGTATGTGCGGTGGCACACTGTGAAATGTACCTATGGGATTATGACAAAATAGAAATGGAATTCAAGAGCTCGGTAGATTAAAGGTACATCTTTGAATATGCACTTGCTTTAATGTGACTTTGATTGATTTTTTTTCTTAATGCCAGGGGCAGTCGTTCGTCTCTTCCTCACCGTTACCGGGTGAGCAAGAGAGGAATATGTACATCATCAGAGCACTAGACCATGTATAGCCTGAGGGTAGAACCCCATAATGCCCTGACGAAGTGGTCAGCATTGAGTCGCTCATAGGGCCACTGCTGAGAATGGTTCGTGGAGCCGAGGTATGAGAAGCTCCAATCGCGAGGGGGAGGGGGGAGGAGATGAAGATGTTTGTGTATGCCTACTAATTGGCAAAGGTAGGCTGTATCACAAGTACGATTTTTCGATGTGGTGTCCGGTCCGGTCGGAGACATGAAGGCGTTACCCGTCCATAAACAGTCTGTTTTCACTGTTATACATCATCTTTATGAGAGGTTTGGAAGAGTACAGCAGCAAGCAAAATGGTGCCGAGCGGAGACCAGTTAGAATATGTGGCAAGAAAACGTTGCAACACACCCCCCACTGAGGGTTTACTGATAAGCTACCATTTTCTCTTTGCTCTTATTTGATGTGGTGTATTAGTAGTTGTATTGGTTTGTCTACCTTTGCATGGAGTGGTGTGCTGACATCACTTGCCTGAATGACGTTGAATAGACGAAGTTCATTGTTCCATGCGTTCTCGCCGGTGTCGAGACAAGAATTTTCGGCCGCTGCGAAGAGGTGTTGAAGCCTGGGAGTGTACTGCTTATCGCCCATTCGCCCCGCGGCGACGAAGCTTCCTCTCGCACGCCCGGGACTGACGAAGACCACATGCTTGTTATTGTTTTAGACTTTTTTTTCCTCACAGGCAATTTGACCATTACTACCTCTGTTTGCAGGAAAGCGGCCGCCACTGGAGTAGAATTTGTTATTTTCATGGGAGACAGTAGTTTTACTGGGGTGGATTTGTAATAGTAATAAATCAATAGACGATAGAATTCCACAAGACAAGCTTAGGACAAAATGGGAATGCTTGTGCTATAACAGTCATTAAAAGAAATTAAGTCATGGACAACCCTTCATTTTCGTTCTCCTCGCCACTCTCCTCTTCATCTTCCCTCTCATTTATTCCTGTTCTTTGTTAAGGAGTTTAAAAGGGCTTTGCGAGGATTTGGGATAGAAATCAATCTAAGGCACTAAGTAAGGATTCTTGCTGGTGTGAAGCGTTGGTGAGTTTTTCTTGTATATGTTGCCTTTTGAGGTCCTTGTGTTATTTGTTTAACGAGTCGAGACGTAAGACTAACGACCAAGGAAGGAAGCTAGTGAAACTCCTACTCCAATAACAAGTTTAAGTCAACATCCCACCACAAGTGAGATTTGGGAATTTTCTTGATCTAGGTTTTGATAGCAATTCATGTATTTATGTAAGATAACTGATTTTCGATATGCCATGTTTATGAGTTTAATGGAGCTTATTAGTGCTTGTGATTGTTCATACACTTTCAAATATAAGAGGAAGTGTGGTTGAAAGGTAGTTTGGATGCTGCAATTGAAGGATATTGGAAATCTTTTTGTGGAAAGGTCTTTCTTTGGCAGGATTTTATGGCTATGTGCGTTCGGAGTTTTTTTCTCCCCACTTTGACATGTTATGAGAAGATCTTAGCGACTATGTTATAGTATAGTTTTATTGCACTTGAGTTGTTTTGATGAAAATCCCTAAGGGTGAGTATGAGTACTGAACCTAATTCCTTTGCACATTGCAGTGTTGGCACTTGTATAAATGGTGCCTTAGTGGTATGATGAACCAATCCCATAGGTGCATTAATGTGGCCTTGCGGAGGACCTACTACAAAAAGTATGACACTCTTTGGTAGCACCTTGCTGTGAGTAGAGAACTTTGTGGCTGCAATACTCTAAGAGGAGATGAGAATGCGAAGTGCGCAGTAGATGACATAAATAAGACTATTATCAATTGGGTCAGATGCGTGGATCACACCGACAGTTCATGCGATATGGGTTGCATGCTTGGAATCACCCCAAGAATAGCGTATTAGAAATGGGGTTGATGCTTTGGTGACATCCCCATGTTATTAGAACGGGAGATCTGTATCACCGTTTATTAGAAGTGGCGATGCTTTGTGATCATCACCGTGTGTATTTGAAGGGGTGATGCTTTGTGTCAGCACCCGACGTTTATTAGAACGGCGGTACCTATGGATGTTATCACACCGAAATGTTTAGAGAACGGGGTGTGCTTTGTGAGCGTCACGAAAGTCATGAGGACACCGGGTAGGTTTGGTCTCACCCCTATAGGTACGAAAACTGGGTAAGCTGTTGATCCCCACTCGGTAGTCACAAGATGGGGTGGTGTTGTGTGAACTCCACCCGACAGTCATAAAGGTGAGATGGTGTCGTGCGAACCATCCCCGGCCGTACCTCCGGTAAGATGAGCCATGACGTCTAGTAAAAACCGAAAACAGAGTATGTGTAAGGAAGAAAGAGTATACATACGGGGACAACACAGTGAGGGTTTACTTACTGGCATATTTGTGCCTCACTCCCGTTATTTTCCTTGGCGGTAGTGGGATCTAGGTGATGATGCAGTCAGTAGGGGGTTGCGACAAGCGAGGAGCAATAGCTACACTGTTTCCTGTTTTGTCTTCTTAAAATGGCTTTTGTAAATGATGCTCCTGTGTATAAAAGCACGTATTACTTTATAAAAAGAAAAGTTTTGGGCCCAGTTTCTATTGTTATTCGCCATGTGTACTAGTTTAACGCAGTTGTTTCAAAAAGTAGTTTTTAGGATGGCGGGGGGAAGTTGGTAGGGTGGAGGAGGAGTGATAGGAAATGAAAGTGGTTGAATTGCAGCCTGAGCATAAAAGAAAGAGCCAAAGTTAGAGTAAGATGTAAATTCTCCTTCACAGATCGTAAGCTATAGAAAGAAAAGGGAAAACGAACAAAAAAAATGAGGAAGCCAATGAAGGGCTGAAGAAGAAGCAAAATAGAGGAGGGACAAGGAGGGAGGCAGAGGAGTGGACAGGTGGGAAGTGAAAATGGTACGGAGGTGAGGAGGATGTGAAGGAAGTGGTGGGCAAGGAAAATGAGGGAGGGGTGAGGAGGAAGGCGGAAGAGTGGCAATCGTGACAACACGGAGGGAGTTAAATTTGATGTTGTATGGACACAAGATGAGGAAAAGAAAAAACGTGCATCCATGCTATCCTACCAATGTATGGAATGATAGGTGTGTGAAGTGAAAGCAGCGGGATCACGAGAGGGTTTGAAAGTGTGACATGGGCAGTGGTCTGACGACTGATGGTTATTTTCCTCATTTTTCTAGTTTTGTTTTGTTTTCCATGAGGTATTGTATACTCTATCATGATGTTTTTATTTGAGTGTAACACATTGATGAGCGGTATGGCATTTATGAGGCTACGACAGAGCAGTAATTATGAGATTTTGTATCTGCACTTGCATACCCGATATGGCCTCTTGGCCAAAGCCTAGTAACCTGCATATGACATGTTAATGAAAAGGCAATGGTGAAGGTGCAACAAGGGGAGGCAAGCGGAAAAGAATGGCCATCAAGACTCTGATCTGATCTCCTGACTGATTTTTAGTTTGAGAAGATGATGCAGTATGTATGAGGGAAAGGCCCCAAATGGACAATAGCTGGGCCAACGTTAAAGAGTCTTACTTCATCATGAACATCAAGGATATGCATTAGATAAATGTCGTTTGCTACTGGAGGAGGGCTACTGATCTTGATTGCAAACTCGGGTATTTTCGAGAGAGGCAATGGAGACGGAGTTGAGATACTGTGTATAATGTTCTAACGGCTATTGCGTGATAGCAGGTGTTTCAATACTTTGGATGAGAATATATGATGGGAAAGTGGCCAATCAAGCGCCTTCTGTGCGATAAATGACTTGAGGTAAATTTTGTATAAAGCAAACATAATCATACATTGTGTCTTATAAGCAGATTCAAGTTAATCCTATTGTAGTGCTGATTGCGAGGCATATAGCACTAAAATTTATTGATGTTGAACATGACCAACACCCCATGGACGGTTGAATGACGAAACAATGAGAAAACCTGGAGCATGGTTGTCGAGCGCTTTCCATGGGCATTATAGATCCCTTTGACTGACCACAAAAACCAATCTAATCTCATGTGATGTTGTAACAAAAGGAATGAAGTTTAGACTTAGAGTTTTGATTAGTTTATGTGAAATAAATTTTATTGGGTTGCTTGAATTGGATCAGCTCGTATTGCTAGGGTCTAGGCATTGATACCTGGATTGTAGTTTATGTATGCTTTAGGCCAAGGCTAGGGCTTAATGCGTTGGAAGGGATGTTGTAAAAGAAGATGAAGAGGCTTGCTACACTGTGATGATGAGGGTTCGGTGACATATTTTGGAGTGGGGGAAGGGGCTGAAGAGATGATGAAGAGGGGAGATGGAGGCTGCCGCACTGTTTTATTGGGTGTATATAGGACATTTATTTTTTGTTGATAACGTTGTAATTTAATGTAATTGACACATTAAGATTTGTAGAAAAGCAATTCAACTTTTCTTTCCTATTTTTGACTTTGAGTTATTAGTATTTTGTTAATAACATTAATGTGTGATTGCCAATTAGGTTGCCAAATTCAGGAGAAAAGATGGAATTAATATGTGTTGTGATTTTAGTTTGTCAAAATGAGGAGAAAAGCTGGAAACAATATAGTGTTGCCATGATCACTTAAGCGCACTAATTATATTGATTAGCGATCAAGGGATTTCTATACGGATCGTAAGCGAGACTTTTAAATTGTGAAGATCGTTGCACAGGCGGTGGATCATGATTCTGCCTTAAACTGATCGCTTAAGGACCAAATCACATTAAGCACCAAGGCCTAAAAGGCCAGAATCGTTTAAGCGAGACCTGAAATCGCTTAGCGATCGTGCCACTGGGATGATCTTGATTCTACTTGAACATGATCGTTTAAGAGATGTTGATCGTAAGCAACCAAGGCTAAAAGTGAAGAATCGCTTAAATGATACTTAAATCGCTTAAGCGATCGTGCACTGGGATAATCTGATTCTACCTTGGACTTGTTCTTAAGCGATCAACATCGGCTTAAGCGACTAAGGCTAAAAGTGAAGAATCGCTTAAGCAATATCGAAATCGCTTAAGCGATCAGCATGCTGGGATGATCTTGATTCTGCCTTAGACTAGACGCTTAAAAACCAGGCTAAAAGGTAAGAATCGTTAAGACGATCGTGCATCTGGAATGATTTGATTCTGGCTTGACCTGATCGCTTTAGCACCAAGGGTAAAAGTGAAGAATCACTGAAGCGAGACTATAGAGATCGTGGCTTCGGGTGATCTTGATTCTGCCATGGACTTGATCGCTTTAAATGACATGAATCGCTTAAGCGACAAGGCTAAAAGTGAGAATGCTTAAGTGATCGCTTTTTTGCCTTTGACAAGCGTGCTAAGCGATTTATTTATCGCTTGACGACGAAGGCTTATAACAGCGTTAACAATAACCAAGCAAGCACCTTTTCTTTCTTTCTTTCTTTCTTTTTTCTTCTTTTTTGTTTTTTTTTTTTTTGTTTTTTTTTGGAATAGGTTGTCAACCCCCCATATAAGTGACCGTTATGGCAACTTAGGCCCCCAAGCACACTCTACAATTTTCGACGATAAAAGTTCCCTATTTCCGGCTAATATTCGATCCTAAAGCTTCGTTACACAAAATCATGATTGATATTCACAAAAATGATGAAACCCAACCACACTCCAAATCCTAAACTCCGACGGCGGCAGTTGTTCAAAGGTTGTCAAAGAAGACGCTCCAGTGGATCATCCGATGAGTGAAGGTGGTCCAAAGGCATATGAGACAACGGCAGCACAAGAACATAGAGGAGAATCAAAAAATAGTTCTAAAGAGAAGGACGCCGACGAGAATTCAGGAGAGGAGGAAGACGCTAGTGAAGAAAAGGTATGTTTTTTACTGGTGGTTTTGAATTTGATGAAAAAATTGATTGGTTTGTGCAAATTTGAGGGATATACAGTTGGTTTTGATTGTTAGGTGATTGTAGCGTTTTGTCGAGCAGTTGGCGGGCATAGAAGGAGTGGCTTTGTTTAGGTTCCATAGTATGAGGGAAGGCAAGAGAGGTTGTAGGGAGGTTCTTTGTGAGAGGTTGGTGGACTGGGGATGGCAGGAGGTAGCAGAATAGGGGGGCTGAAGGGCTACCCTGCATATTGCAAGGCTGGCTACGCTCAGGTGCGTGTGCTTAGCTATGCGCACGCAACTGTGCATGGCCATCCCTGCAATATGCAAGGCAGCCCTCCAACCCCCCTATTTCGCCGCCTCCTACTATCCTCAGCCATCTCCAGTCATGGAACCTGCCACAACAGCCTTTGTAGGGCTTGCATTGGCTTCCCCTACATATTGCAAGGCTAGCCACGCATAGCTGCACGTGCGCAGGTTCGTGCACTTAGCTGTGCACATGCAACTATGCGTGCCATCCCTGCAATATGCAAGGCAGCCCTCCAGCCCCCTTATTTCTGCCACCTCCTATCATCCTCAGCCATCTCCAGTCATGGAACCTGCCACAATAGCCTCTGTAGGGCTTGCATTGGCTTCCCTGGTCCTCTCGAAGCCAAAATCACCCACTTCCCAATGGCCTTGAAGCCCATATCCCCTAAATTGGTATCCTATTGGTTGTTTTGGTTTCTTTTTTGCTAATGTTTAGTTTTATATCGATTGTGTACATTTTTCGAAGCATAAATTATAAAGACTATGGGTTGCAGGTTGTAAGCAATAAGATACCGTACTTCTCCGTAAGGGTAACTGTCAGGTCGAGTTGGCAAGTTTTTATAAGAATAAAGAGATTTTAAAGGAACAAAGGAAGGGTATGGACTGATTCAAAGATAGTTGTTTCGGTCATTTTGCAAGCATCAAAGAAAATTTGAAGAAGGCATTCTGGGGACAAGGAGTGCATTATATGTTGTTGCACTCAATTAAAAGCCAAAAAAAAAAAAAATGAATTGGTTTGTAGTGGATGGGAAAAGCCACTACGTTTTAGGGATGGACTATGCCTTATGACAGGCTTAAGATGTGGGGCATTTCCGATAGCGGAAGAGCAAAGAGAATAACTGAGATAAGCAACCGATAGACTTGACTAAAAGGTTTTGCGGGAGAAGGCGTCCTACGGGACATGATTTAAAGGAGAGTTAGGAAAGTATGGTATACCTCTTCAGAGAAGTCAGATAATGTCTGGTATGTTTCATGCATTCGATCCTAATGACTTCTGATGCACAAAAAGCACTTAATATGGATTAGGTTGAAGTTTTGCACAGCAACATGAACTTCTTAATGCTTATCCTGGGATGGTTATATTTAGCTAACCAATTGAGTCCTGCGTGGAAAAGACTGGGGATAAGTATCGCCAAGCTGGCGGCGACGATACTAGACAAGCACAACAATTTGTTTGCTTCCCATGGGGCACAGAAATATTATACGCTTTTTTTATTTTTTGTATTTATGTATTTTAATTAGATGTGGACTGTTTTTTTACATGTAGGCTTGGATATAATTCGTCCTTATCCTGGCTTGGGGGGGGGGGGGGGGGGGGGGGGGAACTTCGAAGACAACCGCAATTTCTTAGGATTTTCTTTCGGTGCACACTGAGAAGTGCCCATGGGATTACGACAAAATAGAAATGGAAATTCAACGGCTCGGGTAAATTAAAGATAATTTTGAATATCACCTTGCTTTTAAATGTGGCTAAATTTGATTGATTTTTTTTCTTAATGCAGGAATCGTTCCGTCTCTCTCACCCTACTAAGGGTAAGCAAGAGAGGCATATCCTTTAATCTTACCCGAGCCGCTTGATTTCATTTCTATTTTGTCGTAATCCAATGGGCAATTTTCATGTGCCACCGCAACCTCCTTAAAAAAGGAGAAGACTTTTCGGAATGAGCGCCCCGCAATTTCTTAGATTGTGCGGTGGCACACTGAGAAGTGTACCTATTGGATTATGCAAAATAGAAATGGAAATTCAAGCACTCGTGAAATTAAAGGATATCTTTTAATATGCCCTTGCTTTTAAAATGTGACTTAAATTTGATTGATTTTTTTTCTTAATGCCGAGTCGTTCTCTCTTCCCTCACTCCTACTACGGGTGAAGCAAGAGAGGACTATGTTACATCATTCAGAGCACTACACTGTATGCAGATGAGGGGATAGACCCTAGCAAAACCTAGAAGGGGTTCACGCATTGAGTGCACTATAGGGCCACTGCTTGAGAATTTTTGAGGCCGAGGAGGATGAAGCTCCAATCGACGAAGGAGAGGGGAGGAGATAAGATGTTTGTATTCTCTACTCTTTGGCAACCGGTACAAACAGTACCGATTTTTCGAGGTGTCGGGGTCGGAGAATGAGGTGTTAACCTTATAACAGTCTGTTTTACAGTTTTATAATAGTCATTTATGAAGTTTTGAGAAGATGGAACAGAGATGAAATGGTGGAGAGAATTTTTATAGATTGGACGAAAAAGTTGCACACCCCCACTTGGGTACGTAGCTAACTTTCTTCTTTTGCTCTTTTTGAGTGGTGTTATTAGTAGTTATGTGTTGGTTTACCTTTGATGAAGTGGTGGTTGAATACTTGCCCTGAAATTGGTTGAAATAGAAAAGTTCAGTTGTTCCATGCTTCGCCGGTTTCGAAGAAGAATCTTCGCCGCGGCAAGAGGTGTTGAAGCCCTGGGGAAGCTGCTGGACATTTTCGCCGCGGCGACGAAGCTTCCTCCCGCGACGACGGCCGCCCAAACTGTTTGTTATTTTAGATATTTTTTCCCTAAGGCATTTGACCATTCTACCCTTTTTTTTGCAGGAAAAGTGGGGAGTAAAATGTAATGAATTTTCTATGGAGAATATGTTTTGTTATGGGGGTGTGTTTGTAATAAATCAAGGATATAATGAATTCCTAAAGAAGAGTAAGGCAAAAATGGAATGCTTGTGATAAAGTTCATTAAGGAAATTAAGTCATGGGACACCCTTCTTCTTCTCTCCATCGCCACTCTCCTCTCTTGCTTCCTCTCTTTTCTCTTTTTCTCTTTGTTCAAGGAGTTTTTAAAAGGGCTTTGGAGTGATTTGGGATAGAAAATCCTAATGCACCTAAGGTAAGGATTCTGCTTTGGTTGTGAAGCTTTGTGATTTTTTTGTATATTGCCTTTTGAGGTCTTTTGTTTATTTGTTTAAGAGTAGAGAAGTCAAGCAAACCAAGTGAAAGGAGAGCTGTGAATCTCTCCATAACAAGGTAAGTCATCCCAACACAGTTTGAGATTTGGGAATTTTCTTGATTAAGTTTTTGATAGCAATTATGTATGTATTTATATACATGTTATATGCCAGTTAGTGAGTCTACATGGGATTATTAGTGCTTTGTGATTGTTCATACTTCAAATATAAGAAGTGAGATGTGGGTTAAGGTAGTTTGAGATGAATTGAAGGATATTGAGAAATCCTTTTTTTGGGTGTCTTTCTTTGGCAGGATTTATGGCTATGTAGGGAGTTTCTCCCCATTTTGGATGGTTAGAGAAGACTTAGAATTATTGTTATAGTAGAGTTTTATTATGCACTTGAGTTGTTTGATGAAATGCCTATAGAGGTTGAGTATGGTAGTGAACCTTATTCTTGCACATTGCATGTTGGCATTTCATAATTCATTAGTGGAAGATGACCAACCATAGGCATTAATTGTGCATTGGAAGGACCTAAAAAAGTAGGACATTTGTGTATGCACTTGCTTTATGAGTAGAGAACTTTTGTGGGATGCAACTACTCTAAGGTAGAGAGAATGAGAAGTGCTACAGTAGAGTGAATAAAAAGACTATTAAAATGGGTCGATGCTTGTGATCATCCACCCGACAGTTCATGAGAATCGGGTTGATGCTTTGAGATCATCACCCGAAGACTATTAGAAATGGTTGATGCTTTGGTGATCATCCCCATGTTAGTGAAACGGGTCGATGCTTTGTGATCACACCCGGTTTGTTTATTAGAAAGGGTTGATGCTTTGTGCTCATCCCCCGACATTTATTAGAAGGGTTAATGCTTTGTGATCATCACCGACAAGTTTTAGGAACGGGTTAGTGCTTTGTGTGATCGTCACCGCAAGTCATGAGGAACGGTAGGTGCTTTGTGTCTCCCCCATGTTCTAAAATCGGTAAGTGCTTTGGATCCCCACTCGGTAGTCACTAGAATGGTTGTGTTGTGTGACTCCACCGACAGTCATAAAGGTGAGATGGTGCTGTGCGAACGCCATCCGGCCCGTACCTCCGGTAAGATGAGCCATGACTTCTAGTAAAACAGAAAACAGAAGTTTGTAAGGAAGAATTAGAGTATTACTACGGGGACAACACAGTAGAGGTTTACTTACTGAGCATTATTTTGTGCTCACCCCGTTATTTTCCTTTTGCGGATGCATGATCTAGGTGATGATGCAGTCAGAGGGCGTCGACAAGCGAGGACAATGCTAAACTGTTTCCCCTTTTTTGTCTTTTAAAATGGCTTTTTTGTAAAATGATGCTCTTTGTGTATAAAGACGTATTACTTTAATAAAAAGAAAAAGTTTGGGCCCATTTTCTATTGTTATATGCATGCATTGTACTAGTTTACCGCAGTTGTTACAAAAAGTTGATAGATGGCGGGGAAGTTGGTAGGGGGGAGGAGGAAATGATGATATTGAAAGTGGTTGAATTGCAGCCTGAGCATAAAAAGAAGAGCCAAAAGATTAGCATGTAAAATCTCTTACACACAAGTAACTTATGAGAAAGGAAAACGAAAAAAAAAATGAGGAAGTCCATGAAAGTGGAGAAGCAAAAATAGAGGAGGGCAAGGAGGGAGGCAAGGAAGTGGGGAGTGAAAATGGAGGAGTGAGAGGGATGTGAAGGAAGTGGGGAAGTGAAAATAGAGGAGGGGTGAGGAGAAGGCGAAGGAAGTGGGCAAGTGAAAACGAGGAGTTATAAGTTGATTTGTATAGGCCAATAGATGAGGAAAAGAAAAAACTCATCTATGCCTATTACAATGATTCTGGAAATGATAGGTGTGAAGTGAAAGACCGGGATTATCCCGAGAGTGGTTTGAAAAGATGTTACAATGGGCAGGTGGCTCGACGACTCGATGAGTTATTTTCCGCATTTTTCCTTATTTTTGCTTTTGTTTTCCATGAGGTATTGTTACTTATCATGATGTTTTTATTTGATGAACACATTGATGAGTATGGCATTTATGGGCTACGACAGAGCAGTAATTATGATATTTGTATCTGCACTGTGCCATCCCGATTGGCCTTTGGCCAAAGCCTAGTAACTGCATATGACATGTTAATGAAAAGGCCAATGGTGAAGGTGCAACAAGGGGAGCAAGCGGAAAAGAATGGCCACAGATACTTCGATAATGTCCTTGCTGATTTTTAGTTTGATGAGAGATGAATCGTATGTATGAGGGAAAGGCCCAAATATGGCAATAGTTGGGCAACGTTAAAAGAGTCTACTTCTCATGAACATCAAGGATATGCATTAGAAACTGTCGTTTGGCTACTGGAGAGGGCTTACTGATCCTGATTGCAACTCGAGTATGTCGAGAGAGGCAATTGAGACGGAGTTGTAGCTATGTGTATAATGTTCTAGCGCTATTGCGTGATAGCAGGATGTTTCAATACTTGGATGATGAACACTGATGGGAAAGTGGCCACTCAAGCGCCTTCCTTCCGATAATGACTTGAGGTAAATTTTGTATAAAGCTTACATAATATAATTGTTCTATAACTGATTCTAATGTTAATCTCCTCCATTGTAGTGCTGATTGCGAGGCATATGCACTAAAATTTATTGAGTTCGACTGACCACACACCCAATGGACAGGTTTGAATGACGAAACAATGAGAAACCTTCGGGAGCCTGGTTTCGGCGCTTCCATGGGCATATAGATCCCTTTTGACGACCAAAAACCAATCTAAGTCATTGTTGATGTTGTCATCAAAAGGTATGAAGTTGACTTGAGTTTTGTAGTTTATGTGAAATCATTTTTATTGGTTTGTCTTGAATTGGATCAGCTGTATGCTAGGCGTCAGGCTATTGATACTGGATTGTAGTCTTATGTATGCTTTATGCCAAGGCTAGGGCTTAATATGTTGGAAGGGATGTTGTAAAAAAGATGAAAGGGCTGCTACTACTGTTGATGCTGAGGTGTGCTGGATAATTTTGGAGGAGGATGGCTGAAGAGATGATAAGAGGAAGATGGAGCTGTCGCACTGCTTTTATTTTGGTGTTATATAGGACTTTATTTTTGTTTATAATGTTGTAATTTAATGTAATTGACACATTTAAGATTTGTAGAAAAGCAATTCATATTCTTTCCTTTTTGTGACTTTGAGTTTATTTAGTATTCTGTTAAATAACATTAATGTGTTGATCATTAGGTGCCAAATTCAGGAGAAAAGATGGAATTAATATGTGTTGGTGATTTTAGTTTGTCAAAATTGAGGAGAAAGCTGGAAACAATATGTGTTGCCCATGATCACTTAAGCGACTAAATATATTGCTTAAGCGATCAAGGGATTTCTATACAGGATCGCTTAAGCGAGACTTTAAATTGCTGAACCATCTTGCACTTGGGGTGATCATGATTCTGCCTTAAACTTGATCGCTTAAGCATCCAACATCACTTAAGCAACCAAGGCTAAAAGGCCAGAATCGTTAAGCGAACCTGAAATCGCTTAAGCGATCGTGCACCTGGATGATCTTGATTCTACCTTGAACTTGATCGTTAAGAGATGTTGGATCGCTTAAGCAACAAGGCTAAATGAAGAATCGCTTAAATGATACTTAAATTACGCTTAAGCGATCGTGCACCTGGGATAATCTTGATTCTACCTTGGACTTGTTACTTAAGCGACTCAACATGCTTAAGCGACTAAGGCTAAAAGTGAAGAATCGCTTAAGCATATCAATGCTTAGCGATCATGCACTTGGATGATCTTGATTCTGCCTTAGACTAGATCGCTTAAACACCAAGGCTAAAAGTAAGAATCGTTAAGCGATCGTGCATCTGGAATGATCTTGATTCTGGCCTTGTACTTGATCGCTTTAGCAACCAAGGGAAAAGTGAAGAATCACTGAAGCGAGACTTAAGAATCGTGGCTTCGGGTGATCTTGATTCTGCCATGGACTTGATCTGTAAATGATCATGAATCGCTTAAGTCGACCAAGGCTAAAAGTGAAGAATCGCTTAAGTGATCTTTAGTTCTGCCTTTGACAAGATGCTTAAGCGATTTATTTATCGCTTGAGCGAGAAGGCTTATAACATCGCTTAAGCAATAAACCAATTGCTTAAGCAATCCTTTTCTTCTTTTTCTTTTTCTTTTTTTTTTTTTTTTTTTTTTTTTTTTTTTTTTTTTTTTGGAATAGGTTGTCAACCCCTATTAAGTGACGTTAAGTGAACTTCGGACGTCACACATCACTGATTATTAACATTAATGTTAAGGATATCAATTATTAACACATATTAAGGCCAATTAGAAGAGTATTGCAACCTAATTCCATCAACACTATTAAGGCCATGTAAGAAGATTATTTACAACGTATGATGATGGATAAATGTCATAGCCCCTAGTGTGACATGTTAGCAGAAATGTACCTCATTCACAAATATATGATTGTGTATTTGAAAAGATTATTGTGCTCTTTTACTCCAAAATGCTTTCAAATCTTGTACATGTGGGGACTAGTTGAAATAAGCTTGAATTTTGATTACGATTGTCAGTGGATCGATTTGTCTTGTGTCAATTGATTTGATTACTTATATCACTTAATCGATTTTTAATTATATTTTAATAAACTAATTTGAACTTCGGGTTCACGTCACACATCACATTAATTAACGTTAATGTTAAGCGACATTGGTTTATTAACACATATTAAGGCCATTAGAAGGATTATTTGAAACCTATATCCATCAACACATATTAAGGCCATTAAGAAGATTATTACAACCATATGATATATGGATGAATGTCTAGCGCACTAGTGTGACACGTTAGTAGAAATGTACCTATTTCACAAATATGGATGGTGTATTTGAGAATGATGATTGTGCTCTTTTTACTAATCAAAATGCTTTCAATCTGTACGATGTGGGGGGACTAGATTGAAATAAGCTTGAATTTGTGACTGTACGATTAGTTCAGTGGACCATGATCTTCTTGTGTCAATTGATTTGATTATTTATATCCTTATCGTTTTTTAATTTATTTTAATTAAACTAATTTGAACTTTGGACATTCACAAATCATGATTATTAACGTTAATGTTAAGCGATATCGGTATTAACACATATTAAGGCCAATTAAGAAGGATTATTTGCAACCTAATTTCATCAACACATTAAAGCCATTGAAGAGATTATTTACACTATATGATTATGGATGAATGTCATAGCGCACTAGTGTGACACTTAGTAGAAATGTACCTCATTTCCACAATATGGATAGTGTTTTGAGAATGATTATTGTGCCTTTTAATAACAAAATGCTTTCAAATCTTATAGATGTGGGGGACTAGATTGAAATAAGCTTGAATTTTGACTGTGCGATTAGTTAGTGGACCATGATCTGTCTGTGTCAATTGATTTGATTATTTATCCACTTATGATTTTTTTAATTATATTTTAATTAAACTAATTTTTTTACGTGTGTAGATAAACATGAAAAGAAATATTAAGTTTAGAATGATTTTATATAATACAAATTTTAATGTTTTTAAGTACTAAAGTAAATTAGCCTTGATCGCTTAAAGATGTATGATTTCGCTTAGCGATCTGTATATTTAGCCTCAGTCGCTTAAACGATCTTGTCAAAGGTAGAATAAAGATCACTTGAAATACTGATTGGTTAAGTGATTTCAGTCTCGCTTAAGCGATTCAGTATTTTAGTCTTAGTCACTTAAGCGATCACGTACAAGCTAGAATCAAGATCACTTAGTAATTTTTCACTTTTACCCTTGGTCGCTTAAGCGTCATGATCACTTAAACGATCAAGTCCAAGGAGAATCAAGTCACCCCAAGCACATCACTTAAGCGATCAAGTCAAGGTATCAAGATCACTTAAGCGATTCTTCTTTTTAGCCTTTGTTCCTCTTGATCTTTTGATATTGTGCACTTGAGTGAAAATTATATTCCGTATTATGGGTCAGCTTTATTTTCAATCATAACCATCCATATTTGTGAAATGAGGTACGTTCTACTAACGTGTCACACTTGTGACTAATTCATAAATTGATTGATTGATTGATTGACTTGACACAACAATTATGTGATCATTTAATTTGTCTGTCTTACTTCTTTGGGCACAATTAGTGTCGTACATAGGTAATGTGCGAAATTTTACTTACTTAAACCCTTTTAAAATGGATGAAAAATGAAAATAATTATTTGATTTAATATATTATAAGATGATTTATTCAAGGTAACAATTAAATTTAAATAAAATTGCAAACAACAAGTCTTAAACGTTGGCCTTGGAAACTCTCTCTTTCGATCATAATTTGTCTTGATGACATAGTTGGAAATACAATGACATAAAATATTTAATGCACCAAAAGAGAAACATAATAACTTCATCAGATCGCTTAAGCGATCTTCGGTCACTTAGCGATCTACTGATTAGATCTGCATATAAGAGCAGATCGTTAGGCAAGCTTCACTAGATTTGATCTGAAGCAGATTTGTTAAGCCGCAAGGATCGTTAACGTGGTGTTAACCAGATCTATCTAAGCAGCAGATGGTTAAGCGATCTTAGGTCGCTTAAGCGATCTGCTATTTAGAGCTATAGATAAAAGCAGATCACTTAAACGATCTGATGTTCAAATCTACAGATAACAACCGATTGTTAAGCAATATTCTATCACTTAAACATCTAATCTTATCTGCAGATCTTTAGCAAGTTGCTTCTTTCTTGCTTTGATCAATTCGACCTAATTTTCTGATCTGCATGTGATCGATTCAGGCAACTCCTTCTTTGTGGCCAGGTGTCTTGCAAATTGAGCACTTATTCATCCTTCAGGGACCTCACAGGATGTGGAATACACTTAACTCTTTTTCTCTTTTTCTCATTTCTGTCTTCTTCAATGCAGATGGATGATATGTCAATCAACTCTAGTGGCACCACCCACTGTTCTTCTGGAGGAATGGATATAACATTTTCGAATAAGCCAGCATGTAGTGGTTTGCCATATAGAAAGGGGAGCAAAGTTCCATGTAAATTCTTGAATCAAAATTCGCTTCTATTGGTGTTTCAGTGCTACTAGTGCATAAGGACGTAAATAGTTGAATGTCAAGCACTTTAAACTACAAGTTTTACTATGAAGATAAATAGGGCATCCGAACCATAGTCAGCACACATTGAACTCTTGAGCATTGAGAGGATAGGCAAACAGTGCATTTAGAGTTTCATACGTTCTCACAATAATTTTTCAACTGACGGAACAAGGTTGGGTAAAATTATCTGACTTCGTACGACGCTTGGAACCACCGTGACAGTCCTCTGGATTGCATCGAAATGACAACAATTGGAAACTCTCTTTCTATTAACACTTCAAATATATGACTTGGCTATGTTATAGTCATGACTCGAGCATTTTTCCAGAAAATAAGTTCTACTCCATCACTCAAAACCAACATCATGCTCAAATACTTAGCAATTATCATCCTTGATTCGGATTTCTGGAAGTGCTCCTAAACTCATCAACTGATAAGCTTTGTTGCCATGTAGTATGTCTAAAGGAGGCACACACTTAAACTTTTGTTTTATATCTCGCCAAGGTGTCTCATACATAATCTTGATGTGCTTGGGTAAATAGTGGCAATCCCCTTCTTTAAGAGTTTGTCCTATCGATATTATGCACAACCGTCACTGTCAGACACTTTGTAAGTACTTGCTGGAAAAACCAAGTCCATGACTTTCATTCTCAGAGTCAACCACACACCAATGGATATGTGTGATTCTCGTTGTCTGTGCATGGCCACAACAATGTATCTCATACTTTCTTGTCAAAAAGCACCATCAACAGCCAACACCTTTATCATGTTTAAAAACCCTTATAGCAGCACTGTAAGCAACAAACAATATTAAACCTCATATTCTTGTCCCACTTCAAAGTTGTTTGCTACCTGGTTTGTCAACTCAAGCATATATACGGTACGCTTCTAATACTGCTTACCTTGCTCTAGCATACCCTTCCACAAATCTTCTGCATGTTGTCTCCCTTTCCACATTTCCAGTAACTACATCGCATCCAACTCTGTCGCACAAGTTCTGAATGTCCGTAGGAGATGGACCTTTCCTTTCAACAAATGACTTTTGACAAATTGTCCATAACATAGCGGAGGCTTGTCGATGCCACCTGAATATGTCCCAACCACTGTGTGCTCATGGGTATATGTGCTAACATAAATTTTTTAGACTCGCCAACCTTCACAATAAACTGCCACTTCACTTCGGTCACGACTGCAACGTTACTACCGCAATTATACTTTTTGATGATGAACTCAAATTACCTCTCAAGCAACAAGTTTTAGCTTCCTCACACTTCCTCCTTGCTGTCAATAAATACCTATGTGCAAGTCTGGTCCATCAATAAAAACGTGAGGTGATTCACTACTACCCGCAATTGTCGCCTCTCAACCTACATAAACGCATAGTGTTCTCTTTCTCACAAACTACCACCTTCTGCATATCTATATTATAAATCTCTACATCTACAAGAACATGTACATGGTCCTTCTCGTCCACATTTTTTTTCTGCCCCCATGACCAACCTCTTCTATAGTGTCCTCCTCACCACCTACTCTTGATTTTTCACAAAGAAATCAATAACCCTCGTAGTTAAATAAAACCGTATTCTCCCCACCAAATCACCGCTTACTCTTGAACCAACTTCCAAAGCTTTATCCACAACCGAAACCGTTAAAATCGGTCTCGAACCATTATTGCCCATATCAAGCATAAATCCTTCACATCTTCATCAGACATTGATACAAACTGAGAGTACCTAAAATTTGTAGGAGCTCTGCTTAAAACATACTTCACAACTATATCCCTACGTGAGCAACTCAACCCACCTCTTCTAATGATTTTATCAATCAACTCATCAAAACTAACTTTTGTACTGACAACAATTGCTTTAACTTGTTTGCTCTTCCCAATCCACTTCCAACAACTTTCTTCCTCCACCTACTCACCAAAATATTCAACACCCAAAACCACTTGTCCCATGTCTAATAATAGCCAAGTACCTATAATGTAAGAAAACAAAAATTATTAACCGATATATTAAGGGTTGACAGATTTTAAAAAGCATCTCCAAAGCCGCTTAAGCGATCTGGTAAATTGCCTATTGGATCGTTTAAGCGACCAAGTATATCATTTAAGTGATCTGGTATAAATAAGTCTAATCGCTTAAGCGATCTTATTCCATATACTTGATCGCTTAAGCGATCTGCTGCCATATACCAGACTTATAGCAGATCGCGTAAGCGATCTTCTGCCATATATCTAATCCCTTAAGCGATCTGGTGCCATATACCAAACTTATAGTAGATCGCTTAAGCGATCTTCTACCATATACCTAATCCCTTAAGCGATCTGGTGCCATATACCAAACTTATAGCAAATCGCTTAAGCGATCTTTTGCCATATACCTGATTGCTTAAGCGATCTGTCATCTGTTGCATTATACCAGACATACCAGATCACTTAAGCGATCCATTGGTTCCAAAACACATTTTCAGTCATCTCCACCTACAATCAATGCTACCACCCCCAGCTACCCACAATGCAAGAAAAAGTTCAACAAATTTCACTCATTTCAACTTGCATTACATCAAACACAACCCAACAACCTAAACAGCTAAATCAAAATCATAACCCAAACCCAAACCCAATCCATCATTAAATCTTTGTAAATCGAAATTTAAAATGCAAAAAGGAGGTACACATACCTAGACGAAATGTCAGAAGGAGGAGGAGGCGGATCTTTGACGGAGAAGATGTTAATGGTGACAGAAGAAGAAAGTGTTAATGGCGAAGGAAGAAGAAGATGTAGAGGAATGAGGAAGAAGAAAATGTAGAGGAAGGAGGAAGGAGGAAGAAATAGCAACTAGGGGAGGTGCGTTAATGGTGGGGGGAAGAAGAAGAAGGTGTTTGGGTTTGTTTGCAAGAATTTCAGCTTTTTGAGGACATATTATAATTTATAAAAGATCACACAATACTTCATTAATCTTAAATAACTACTAATCATGTTTAATTAACATTAATCAATACTAAGATTATTTAGTTAACACTTCAAAGCTACGTAACTTTTTAATTAAATTTAAAGTTGATTTGGTCTTTTAATAAAATGTCCCCATGTTGCATTCTCATCTGAGTAATACTACATATANCATACATAATGGAGAATAGAGGGCAACTTAATCACAACATACCTCGCGAGCAACACCGGCTTCAAACAGTGACTCATTTGGACGCAAATCCAAAATCACCAAAATATCACCTAAAATATAGGAGAGTAGATAAGTCATGTACACGGGAGAATGCCCTTTCTTTTCTGAATACACAATTATCTTCATCAGAATGTCATTAACAACACTTACCATCGCCAGCTGCATCAACATCCTTTTCAGTCATACCATCAGGAAGTTTGAATTCCCGCACAACCTAGAGTTTAAAACAGAAAAAATTGTCAAGTAGCATTATCAGTTAACAATGGAAGTTTTGGCCTGGGGGTGTACTGTAGCCCCCATGGTTTGGACGTGATGAGTTCAAATCTTATCATTTCACCACCAAGGAATGAAATATATTGTTCAAATCTATAACCCTTTGAGAAGGAGTATTCCTCCAGGTCCAGGAAATAATTTCCAATGACTTCGGATAAGAGTGAATAGAAGCAGAAGCAAATAAAAAGAGTTTCCAATTGGGACTTGTTTTTAAGGAAACTCTTGTTACATCAAAATCAAGACACCTTTTATCCGAATGGCAAAATCTTGAGTCATCATATGGTTTTGAATTATTCAATAAACACGTACAATGGTTACCCAAATAGAAAAGAGCAAAACCAAACACAAGATGATGCACCTTAATATCAGCCAGCTTCAAACAGTGTGTAGCAATAGTTACTTCTCTAGCTTTCTCAAAAGCTAAGATATTTCCCTGAGTCATTGCTTTTACTTCCTTAACAACGACTCCCATGGATTTCCCAAGTCGCTTACCTAACAAACTACAAGAAAACATTCACATAAGACTATTTGTAGGCACGAACCATAATACTGGCACTTATAAAAAAATATACATACCTAAAATCAGGTTCTGCACCTAAAGAAGCATATTTCAGTGTATCGTTGCATGGGACAAGCGATCTAACATTGAGCTCCTCTAGCACAAACTGTAATGAGAACAAAATTAGGAATTATGCGACAGAGAAATCAGAAGCATCAAGAGTGAAAGACTAGGCACACAGGTTACCGATATGAAATCTGACGTACATATAAAAACACATTAGACAAATAAGCCAATTTGAAATAAAAATAGAAATCTTACAATCTATGACAACATGAGAAATGAAATAAGGAATAAGACAACCAAAGGAGTACATAGAAAAAATTGCATTTATTGGAACCAAAAAATGAGCAGAACAGCAGAATATTACTCTAAGCAGGTAGAAACTAAGTGGTATATAATACAGGGTTGCCGCTTTATTCACAAACCTCTCTTAGTTGTCCAGTTATGTCATCAAGAAAGTCTGAATCAGGATGAACTACTATCATCTCCCTGCAGTTCCATAGACAAAACTAATGAACTGGGTATATAAAAAATACAAATACAAATAGAACGAAACAGAGCTAAAGAGAAGGACCAAGAACAAAATCACAGACATAGTAGAAGAGACGACAAGTTAGAAGCACACCTAAGTGGTGATTTTATAGGGCTTGTTGTGACGGTCTCAAATATTACGGCAAGATCAATGATTGTCATCATCCTTGAAACACTTTTTTCAATTTGTTCATCCCTATAAGATGGCATTAGAAATGTATAAAATTATATAGCAGTGTTAAAAACAGAGAATTGATTGTAATTTTATTATGTCTATATTGATAAATTATACATCAATATATAGGAAAATAAAGAACTAATCTAGGAAACAAATAATCTAATCTAGGAAATAAATAATCTAACTTCCTATTTTACGGATTCGTTCCAAATATATATTGATTACAATCATAATATCCTATTATAGATTTATACACTTAATCATGCAATATCTGTAAGATTTTGCATGATTATCTACAACACTCCCCCTCAAGATGGAGCATAGATGTTAATAATGCTCAGTTTATTACAAATATAATCAATCCGAACCCCATTCAAAGCTTTAGTGAAAACATCTCCTAGTTGCTCTTCAGTCTTCCCATATCCTGTAGAGGTTAAACCTTACTATATTTTCTCACGAATAAAATGACAGTCAATTTCAATGTGCTTAGTTCGTTAATGAAATACGGGATTAGAAGCAATATGAAGAGCGGCTTGGTTATCACACCACAATTTTGCTGGCAAAGAGGCCATAAGACCAACTTCAGTCAAAAACTGATATATCCATATTACTTCACACACAGACTGGGCCATAGCTCTATATTCCGATTCTGCACTAGATCGGGACACAACAGTTTGCTTCTTACTTTTCCATGAGACCAAATTTCCACTAACAAAAACACAGTAGCCCGTAGTGGATCTCCTATCTATCTTGGAACCTGCCCAATCTGCATCAGAGAAGCACTTAATATTATTATGTCCATGATTTTCGTAAAAGATACCACGTCCTAGAGCTCCTTTTAGATAACACAGAATCTATTCTAACGCTGCCCAATGATCAACCGTAGGAGAAGACATGAATTGACTTACTACACTGACAGAGTACGCAATATCAGGACGAGTGATTGTTAGATAGTTCAATTTTCCAACCAGTCTTCTATACTTCTCAGGATCTTCAAACAGTTCACCATCTTTGGTAAGTTGCGAATTAGGAAACATTGGCATACTGCATAGCTTAGCTCCCAATTTTCCAGTCTCAGTTAATAAGTCAAGTACATATTTCCTTTGAGAGAGGAAGATGTCTTTCTTGCTCCTTGTTATCTCAACCCAAAAAAAATACTTCAACACTCCTAAATCTTTTGTATGAAACTGGGTGTGAAGAAAGGACTTAAGTAATGAAATCCCTGTAATGTCACTCCCAGTGATGATAATGTTGTCAACATATACGACAAGAAGAATAATGCCAACTACTGATTGTTTGTAAAAGACTGACTGATCAGACTTGCTCGTTGTCATTCTGACTTTTCAACTACCTGACTGAACTTTCCAAACCAAACACGTGGACTCTATTTCAAACCATACAACGATTTGCGAGGATGACAAACTATCCCATACTCCCCCTGAGCAACAAACCCAGATGGTTGCTCCATATAGACTTCTTCCTGAAGGTCACCATGTAAAAAGACATTTTTTATGTCCAACTGATGTAATGGCCAAGAATGGGTAGCCGCCATAGAGATAAATAAGCGAACATAAGTCAATTTAGCCATAGGGGAAAAAGTGTCAAAATAATTCACTCCATAAGTTTTAGCATAGCCTTTAGTTACAAGACGAGCTTTAAGCCTAGCCACTGACCCATCAGGATTTACTTTAACAGCAAACACTCATTTGCATCCAATAGGTCTCTTTCCAGTAGGTAAGTCAACCAAGGTCCAAGTACCATTAACATCTAAAGCATTCATCTCTTCTATCATAACATCACGCCAGCCAGGATGAGATAAGGCTTCATGAACAGTTGCAGGAAGGGAGACAAAGTCTAGTGATGCCACAAAAGAACAAGAAGAAGATGATAGGTGATCATAAGAAACAAATGAAGAGATAGGATAAGTACACTGACGTTTACCTTTCCGAAGAGCAATAGGAAGATCAAGATCACTTAAGGCTTGATCCAACGACGAAGAGTCTTGGGCAGGACATGAATTCTGAGGGTCTTCCTGACGAGGAACACAGGTATCGGAATCACTGGAGACTGGATCTGATGGTGAAGGGATTGGTATAGGAAGTTCCAGTCGATGAGAATAGACACTGTGAATTAGAGGTAGTGGACGGACAGGAGGTGGTGCTAGAGGAGGAACAGTAGGTGGGGAAGCCTCAGGTGTAGGAGTAGCTGCTAGGGATGTGGCAGTGTAGATTAGTAAGTCATCGTCCTCCCCTTGACTTGTATAGGTAGACAAAGTAGGAAAAAAAGTGGTGTTTTCTAAGAAAGTAACATCAGGTGACACCAGATATTTATTAAGACTAGGACAATAGCATCGATATCCCTTCTGAAGGCAAGAGTAACCTAGAAAAACACATTTAAGAGATTTGGGATCTAACTTGGTTACCTGGGGTCGAACATCACAAACAACACAAGTACTACCAAATATCTTTGGTGCAATAGGAAATAAAGGCTTAGATGGGAAAATGACACTGTAAGGAGTGGAACCATTCAGAATAGATGAAGGCATGCGGTTAATTAGAAAACAGGCCGTGGAAACTGCATCGGCCCAAAACTGTTTAGGAACTTGCATTTGAAATAATAGGGCTTGGGCGGTTTAAAGAAGATGCCTATTTTTCCTCTCGGCTACTCCATTTTGGGACGGTGTGTCAACACAATAAGATTGATGAAGAATGTCATGCTGACTCATATAAGACTAAAAAGAATTCGAAAAATATTCTTGGCATTATTGCTTCTTAATGTCTGGACAGAAATATTAAATTGAGTTTTAACTTCAGCACAAAAGGCACAAAAATGAGAAAACAACTCAGAACGATTTTTCATTAAATAAAGCCAAATTACAAGAGAGTTGTCATCAACAAAGGTAACAAAATATTTAAATCCAAGTTTAGACATAATAGAACACGGACCCCAAACATCTGAATGAACTAATTCAAAAGGGACACTTGCTCGTTTATTGACTCTTGGACTTGAAGGAAGACGATGGTGTTTGGCAAATTGACATGACTCACAATCTAACGAAGATAAATTATTAAACTGAGGACATAGTTTCTTTAACAATGGTAAAGAATGATGTCTTAACCGACAATGCGCCTCAAAAGGGGTCGAAATACTGGAACATGCAATTGTTTTGGTCACCTGTATGCCAAGGATGTAGAGCCCTCCAGAATAATGTCCTTTACCAATAATCTGCCTCGTCGTAAGATCCTGAAATAGGCGATGATCAGGGAAAAATGAGATGCAACATTTAAGAACACGAGTGAGTTTAGTCACAGAAATTAAATTAAAAGCGAACTGTGGTAGACTCAATACAGAAGATAGGGAAATTAACGGAGTAAGGTTAACAGACCCAGACCCAAGAACACAAAAAGTTGAGCCATCAGCTAAAATAACATTAGACAAGGAGTTATGTGACTGATATGTTGAAAAGAGACTAGGATTACCTGTCATATGATCTGTGGCACCAGAATCAATGACCCATTTGGAGGATGAGGAAATAAGAATGTATTTGGTTTACCTGACTTGGCGAGAGCAGTGATGGAAGTAGATGAGGACTTCAATGATTCTTGATAATGAGAAAACTTGGCAAACTCATCAGCTGAAATCATAACCGTCTTCTTAGATGTATCAGTAGCGGCAACATGAGCTGACTTGAGTTTTTTGGGCCTTATTTTGCAACTTTCTACACGAGCGCTTTTATGATCGGGTTCATGACAGTAGTAGCACACAATCCCTCCTGACTCTTGACTCCGATTATCACGATTATTCGAACCTCCTCTATTATTGCTCCTATTATATGAACGTCCGGTGCCATTACTCTGACTTACAAGAGCACTACTCGACTGAACAAATGAAGTGCTTTCTGTACGAAGAACCCTAGTAAATACGTCTTGGAGGGAGGTGATCTCAGAACTGGTGAGAACCTGAGATTTAGCAAATTTAAACTCAGAAGGGAGTCCAACTAGGAAACTCATAACCGCCATTCTCTCGTTGAGCTTGTTGAACTTTCACATCAGCACTCATCGGTAAAAGGACGTTAAGTTCTTTATATATCTTTTTAAAGTCCATAAAATAGGCCGTAAGAGATCTATCTTGTTTCTCAGCTCGATAAAAGGCTTTGCGTACATAAAAAATACAAGAAACATTCCCTTTCCCAGAATACAAAAAATCTAGATAGTCCATTAACTCTTTCACATATTCACAATGATTAATTAAACCAAGTACCTCACTGTTGATGGAGTTCTGTATTTGCAAGAACAACCGAGCATCCTTTCTCAACCATGTTTGCTTGAATCGTCTTCAGACGGATCTTTTGTGAGATGATCATTTTTACCAATGCTTCATAGGTAGAGACTAATTGTCTTACTCCAATCAAAATAGTTATCAGACCCATTAAGCTTATGTTCCATAATTTTTGACATTACAGGAACCATATCAGTTATAGGCTTATTAGCCATGGTAAGAAGACGGAAAATTGATCTCAACACAAATAGCCAACACAATTTACAGAGGAAAATCAACAAACTGACCTCAACACAAATAGCAAACAAAACTCTTCAAAGAATGAAATCTGATACCAACAGAAATCAACAAAACTGATCTGACCTGACTGAGATACTAAGGAACTGATCACACAGACTTGTCGAAAATATCAAGACGAAGCCGGGAAGGGTGATCGGAGCACTGTCCTCCATCACACGCGCCCCCACGCGCCAGCGCATGAAAACTGCCGCAGATGAAAAAGGTTGCGTGTGAGACTCACGTTGCTCCTCCAGTGATTGGACTTTAGGGAATGGTCGATTGGCAAAAAGGGCTTCTTCCTAGGTAGGCGGTGAGAAACAAAAGGCCACTCTCCAGGGTGACTCACAAATAATGCTCACTTGGGCAGAGAAAAAGAAAACGAAATTGAGAAACAACGTAGAATTGCTCTGATACCATGTTAAAAACAGAGAACTGATTGTAATTTTATTATGTCTGTATTGATAAATTATACATCAATATATAGGAAAATAAAGAACTAATTTAGGAAACAAATAATCTAATCTAGGAAATGAATAATCTAACTTCCTATTTTACAGATTTGTTCCTAATATATATTGATTACAATCCTAATATCCTATTATAGATTTATACACTTAATCATGCAATATTTGTAAGATTTTGCATGATTATCTACAACCCAAGAAGGAAAAAGTTTCAATAAAATCTAGTGTAACATTCAGCTTCAGTCCATCATTTATAGATTAAATCATTAGCTAAACATTTTTGGAAAGTAAATGCCCTAAGTTGGAAATTCAATAAATTTTGGCAACTACTACATAAATGGAACGACTACAGGGATAATAAATCATATTACTCCAAAAAAATCTAGTAAGGTTAACAAGGGATGAACAGAACCTTTCCTTCTTCTTCAGGAATTCGGTAAAAGTGAATGATATCGTCTGACTCATTGCAAACCTTTCTCATATTTTGATTAAGAACTTCCGTGAAGAATGGTGTGAATGGACCCATCACTTTACATGAAGTTAAAAGTACCTGGGAGCCAACAAAAGTAGAAAATGTGTAAAAGCACATAATAATTTTTTATAATAAAATCTCATCCATAGTTAAAAAATAGCATCCACAATGAAGAAGGTGATGGTATAGACTATGTAGTTAACCAGTATCTATTAAGCACTTCTCAAGAAGGCAGAGCGATACAAATTTTGACAAGAGCATTCAGAGAACCAGACCCTAAAGATTTGTAACAGGAGGTATTACAACAGGTTGACATAACAGTAGAATCATGTTCACAATCATTTGTACGAGTAATTTATTGGTCAAGGAGATGAAATCCAATTTCATGACAAAAAAATTCAACTCCAGTTTTGCAAGATAACCAAACATCCCTTTGTCCTTTAACACACTAACCTTTTATTGAACGATAATAAAGCAATGTGTAATATATAAAACTATCATACAATCATGGTTTCAAGAAAAAAAGAAAGAAAGTATGTAATGCCTAATTAGTTAAACAACAGAATATCAGACTTAGAGACATCATACATTGTAAAGAGTTGAAAGAGCTGTGCGACAGTCCTCTTCTCCAATTCGATTGAATCGCACATAAATATTTGTAAGGTTGTCAAGAAATTTCAAGAGATATGGAACAACCTAAGAGAAGAAGAATATGATTATTAGTTGCTATTACCGGTGATAACATAGCTACATAGCTAACATAAATAAAAACGCTAGTTCAACAAAACAACATTAGTAAAACCAAAAATAATAACATAAAACAATATCTATAAAGTGACTGTCATCTGCCATTTAATATCATTTTTCATTAGCAAAATAATTTTGAATATGGACATTAAAATCATCTTTCATATAGACGCACAGACAAAATGAACAATTTTACATGCGTGTGCACACAAACACACATGTACATGTGTGCGTGTGTGTGTATAGAGAGAGAGAGAGAGAGCTCAGCAGTCTTAAAGCTGTTAAGTGTCACAAACAAATTGATGGGCCTGGTATCTCCAAATGGTATTCGCGTAAGACAGAAAATGGGAGGAAGGGGCAAAAGGGGTAAATCATATGGGGACAGATGTCTTGGTAGTTATTAGAATCCTAGTGTCAGAATAAAGGGGAGGAATAGCAGGGGTAGAGGATATCTTTGGGTGCGTTTGGTTTAGTATTTTGGATAGGATTTTGGGGATAGTATTGGGTTATTGGATAGGGGAGTATTACGAGGTAAATTTTAAAAATTTGTGAAAAAGCCCTTAGGTTTACTAATTTAATTAAAGACCCTAACATATAAAATGACAAAAACACCCCCACCACCTGCAGTGCCAGATTCCGGCCACCACCGCCTGAATCTGGCCGAAAAATTTCAATCTGTGTCGTAACACGTCGTTATGGCCTTTTCCGGCCAGATCTACGGTCTGTTATGGACGTCGACGGTCGGAAAAGGCCAAACGACAAGGCCGTCGTTTTTAGTCAACGACGGCCATTTCTTTGGCCGTCGCTGACGGCCAGATCTGGCCTTTTCCATGGATCTAGCCGGAAAAGGCCACATCGGTGAACTTCCGGCCATTTCTGGTCGAAAATTAGGCCGTTGTACAGATTCCGGCTATCACCGACGGTGGTTGCCAGAATCTGACAAGTTGGGTTGATGGGGGTGTTTTTGTTAATTTATAAACTTTTTTTTCAGGGGGTATTTAGTGAAATTAATAACTTTATGTGGTTTAAAAGTAATTAAAAAAATAGGGTAATATTTCTGGAATAATGTGCCAAACATTATTTGAAGAATAGGATCCAGAATATGGATAAAAATATTAAGCCAAACACAACCTTTGTTTTTGTGCGTGAATTGAGTCTGGGAGGTGCTAGCCCTCGAAGACTAGCTGGCGATACAGTTTTATTCCAAAATTGAATTTCATCTTCTCCATTTTCTTATTAATCAAGTCTGAACATATTACTCCTTTTCATATTGTTATTTGTTGGGTTGCTTTGTTGCTTTTGTTTCTGTTTCTGTTTCTGTTTTAAGAAGAGTATTATTGTGTTGAGTTACGACTATTTATTGTAGATTGGCGTAGTGTTATAGTTGAAGTAGTAGGATTCCATCAAACTGGTATCAGAGCTCGTGGATTATCTAGGGTATGGTTGGTATTAGAATGGAGAATAGAGTTGACAACGTCGAGAAGGATATGGCGGTGGTTCAGAGAGACATTGCCAAGGTGACTGAGACTGTGAATGCGATGAGAGAAATCTTGATGGATATGCAGAACTGGATGCGAAGAAAGGACGAAGAAGAAAAGCGGTGAGGAACTTATCTGAGGAACACAACTGAGACAGAGGTGGACACATTGAACATGACCTTTACAGAGGACAGGGAGACGAAGGTGGGAACCAGGGTGGAGAAGGGTTGAACCAAGGCGGGGAAAGGTGGAACCGTCATGACTTGGGTGGTCGGAAACTGGAGTTGCCCCTTTTTTCTGGTGAGGACACTTATGGGTCGATTTTTCGAGTGGAGCATTACTTCTCAATAAATCAAATCTCTAACGAGCACAAGGTTTCGTCGACGGCTCTTTGCATGGAAAGAGAAGCACTCCACTGGAACCAGTGGACAAAATCGACGACGACAGTGATGACATGGCCATTGTTCAAGGTCGCGCTGCTGTAGAGGTTTAGTGGGACACAAGAGGTTAGTCCCTTAGAGCTGTTGATGTCGATAAGGCAAGAGGGATCGGTGTTGGATTTTCGTCGGCGATTTGAGGAGGTTGCAACACTAACACAGGGGGAGAGAGAAGATGTCCTGATAGCAGCTTTTCCAAACGGGTTAAAACCGAAGATTCAGGCAAAGATCAAGTTGCAGCAACCCGATTTATTAACCTGACCCAACTCTTTGACCCAGGTAACTTTATTGGCCCAATGTGTGGAAGAGAGTAATGTTGCACGAGAAGAGAAGCCCATGCAGGCTTCGGCCGATCAGGTAAGATTGGGTATATAACTTTTGGGCCTAAATCCACCTTTAATTCATTTCGACTGGAAGATAACTTGAAGGCCCACTCTCAAAATAACCCATATAACTCACCCAGATCTATTAGCCAAACCAACGCCTTCTCCCAAAATACAACTCCCAACCGAAGAATTCCATCTAAAAGCTACGACAACTCAGGGTCAACGGCTTCAAACAACCGCAGAACCAACGCATTCTGGCGAGAATTTCCATTCAAGAAATTGACTGAGACCGAGATATAGAGGAAAAAAGAACAAGGCTTGTGTTATCGATGTGATGCAAAATACTCACCGGGGCATAAATGCAGGGAAAAAGCAATTCCAAGTACTGTTAATTGATGAAGAGGAAAATAGGGAGGAAGAGGTAACAAATGAAGAAGGAATAATGGAAGAAAAGGTACCCAAGGAGACTGATTTGTCGATTAGTTCGGTAGTTGCGATCAGTGGACCTAAAACCATGAAGTTGAGTGGCGAAATTAAGGGCAAAAAGGGTTATGGTTTTAATTGATAGCAGGGCATCGCATAACTTTATAAATAGGAGCCTAGTGGAGGAGCTTCAGATCCCAGTAACAGCTACTAAGACGTTTAGGGTGCGGGTTGGTGATGGCTCCAATGTAAAATGTCAGGGAAAGTGTAAGGGGGTGTGTCTGAGATTGCAGAGTGTTGACATAATACAAAAAATTTTCCCATTTAAGATAAGTAATGTTGATATTATTTTGGGTGTGGCGTGGCTTGAAACATTGGGTGAGACCACTACAGATTGGAAAAAGCTTGTGATGAAGTTCTGATATTTGGGAAAGACGGTGACACTTCAAGGGGATCCAACTTTATGTAAAACCATGGTATCTCTCAAAGGGAATGTTGAGGACAATCTGAAGGTCCAGGATATTAAATTTGAGTTCAGGAATAAGCAATTACAATCGACTAAGGAACTAGGTCAAGATAAGAGGATTAGTGATTTGTTACAGTAGCATGAGGAGTTGTTTGAATCCCCACCAGGACTTCCTCCAGCCAGAGTGCAGAACCACACAATCAGACTTGAAGCAAGGAGCCAACCTCCCAATATCAGGCCCTACAGGTGTCCATATTATTTAAAGAATGAAATTGAGAATATTGTGCGGGACATGTTGGTATCCGGGATTATTAAGTCGAGCAAAAGTCCATTCTTTAGCCCTGTATTGCTGGTGAAGAAAAAGGATGATGGATGGTGGTTTTGCGTGGATTATAGAGCATTGAATAAGATTACAGTGCCCGACAAATTTTCAATCCCGACAGTCAATGAATTGTTCGATGAATTAGGAGCTTCGGTATTCACTAAACTTGATCTCAAATCGGGTTACCATCAAATCCGGGTAAAGAAAGAAGACACTTATAAGACTGCTTTCTGCACCCATGAAAGTCACTATGAATTCCTGGTGATGCCCTTTGGATTGTCGAATGCCCTTTCAACCTTTCAAGCTCTCATGTACGACATTTTCAAGCCTTATCTGCGGCGGTTTCTGTTGGTCTTCTTTGATGACATTTTGGTTTATAACCCGAACATGACAGCTCACCTGGACCACTTGAGCATCAATTTTCAGACATTGAAGCAGCATTAGTTAGTAGTGAACAAAAAGAAATGTAAGTTCGCTTAGTCTCAATTGGAGCATATAATATCACCAAAGGGAGTGGCAGTAGATTCGGCAAAGATTGACTATATTCTCGCATGGCCAACACCAACACCCAAGGACATCAATGCCTTACAGGGATTCCCCGGATTAACTAAGTATTACCAGAAGTTTGTTAAGGGGTACGACTTGCTAGCAAGACCTCTCACCGAGCTACTTCGCAAGAACTCCTTCAATTGGACAGAATCATTACAGGTTGCATTCAATGAACTTAAGAGGGTAATGACTACTGTACCAGTCCTTGTTATGCCTGATTTTACTAAAACTTTTGTCATTGAAACAAATGCTTCGAGACTAGGATTAGGGGCTGTTTTGATGCAAGAAAGAAGGCCAATAACCTTTATTAGTCAAGGGTTGTCGTTGAGATCACAGACCAAGTCGGTTTATGAGCGAGAGCTTATGGCAATTGTTTTTGCAGTCCAAAAGTGAAAACACTACCTCCTCGGAAGACATTTCATCATCCGGACTGACCAGTGCAATCTCTATTACTTGAATGATTAAAGATTACATGGGGAAGAACAACAAAAATGGATAATCAAATTGTTGGGGCTAGACTTTGAGATACAATATAAACTCGGACTTAAAATAAGGTAACAGATGCCTTGTCCAAATGAGCTAATGGGGTGGAGTGCAACTCTATTTCTACTTGCTATTTTGGCAGCCGTAAAGAGTGGGAAGAAGCTATTCAACAAGAGGAGAAATTGTGCAAAATCAGCCGGGATTTAATTGCAGATCCTCAAAGCCACTCGCACTTTCGCCTTGTGGGACACCAACTTTTCTATGATGAGCGGTTAGTATTGCCTCGCTCAAGTCCCCAAGTTCAACTCTTTCTTCAAGAATTTCACTCATTGCCCATAAGTGGCCATTTAGGGTTTTTCAGAACCTACAAGAGGTTATCTCAGGTTGTTTATTGGGAAGGAATGAAGAGTGACATTCTGAACTTTGTTCGCAACTGTGCTACGTGTCAGCAAAATAAATGACAACCTCCAACCTGTCGGATTGTTACAACCCTTATCGATATCAACCCAAGTGTGGGAGGACATCTTGATGAACTTTATCGTAGGCCTTCCGAAAACTCAGAGGTTCAATACAATATTAGTGGTGGTTGATCGGTTGACCAATTACGTCCATTTCATTCCTCTCCAACACCCTTACACAGCCCAACACGTAGCTAATCTCTTCATCCAGAATATTGTTAAGTTGCATGGTTTTCCAAGGACAATCGTCTCGGATTGGGACAGACTCTTCATGAGCATTTTTTTGGGGAGAGATGTTTAAACAGTCTGGCACCAAACTACACATGAGTACCACATATCATCCTCTATCGGATGATCAGTCTGAAGTGGTTAACCGCTATGTTGAAACATATCTCCGTTGCTTTGTGGGACAACAGCCAAAACAGTGGCCTAAGTGGTTGAGTTGGGCATAATATTGGTTTAATACAACCTTCAACTGATCTTCAAGTATGACTCCTTGTCGGGCATTATATGGGAGAGAACCACCAGTCATTCTTAGATACTCTGAGCATGCATCAGTGGTGGCAGCAGTTGATGAGCAAATGATAGAAAGAAATCACATCCTAGATGAGCTCAAGTTTAATTTGTCTAAGGCTCAAGGAGCCATGAAGGCTTATGCTGATGGAAAAAGAAGAAATGTCTAGTTTGAGGTGGGTGATTTAGTTTACTTAAAACTCCAACCATATCGTCTTAAATCCCTAGCCAGAATACCCAACAAAAAATTTAGTCCTAGATTCTATAGGATAGGCCTTATGAAGTGATTGCAAAAGTTGGCCCCGTGGCTTACCGCTTGAAACTTCCCACCACAGCTCGCATCCATGATGTGTTCCATGTCTCTCAGCTGAAAAAAATTACTTCTCAGCCAGTCACTGCATTCCCTCTTCCCTAGTTTCTCGATGGGAACATGGTCCTCCAGGTTGAACAAGAACAAGCACTGCACAACCGAAGATTGTTTAATAGGAACTATGAGGTTTTTATTAAATGGAAGGGGTTGCCGACTTGTGATAATACTTGGGAGTTCTATGAACCATTTGCCACCAGTTTCCCTCCTTTCACCTTGAGGACAAGGCGGCACTCCTTGAGGAGGGTAATGATGGGCCTGGTATCTCCAAATGGTATTCGTGTAAGACAAGAAAAGGGAGGAAGGGGCAAAAGGGTAAATCATATGGAACAAGATGTCTTGGTAGTTATTAAAATCCTAGTGTCAGAATAAAAGGGAGGAATAGCAAGCGTAGGGGATATCTTTGTTTTTGTGCGTGAATTGAGTCTGGGAGGTGCTGGCCCTCGAAGACCAACTGGCGATACTGTTTTATTCCAAAATTGAATGTCATCTTCTACATTTTCTTATTAATCAAGTTTGAACATATTACTCCTTTTCATACTGTTATTTGCTGGGTTGCTTTGTTGCTTTTGTTTTTGTTTTGAGAAGAGTATTATTATTGTGTTGAGTTACGGCTATTTATTGTAGATTGGCGTAGTGTTATAGTTGAAGCAGTAGGATTCCATCACAAATCTTACAAAATAAAACTCAAAAAAGTGCCAAAGTAGTAAACATCAACACATCAATATTAACAGCTTATCAAGGCAAAGCTACCATAAAACCAGCCTAGACCTTTTGTTTGTGCAATGTATAGCATGACTGTTCTTGTGAAAAAGTAACTAAATGTCAAGGAAAGCCTAGCAATGGGTTGTATTGAAATGAACAATTCTACATGTGTGTGCACACACACACACACACGTGTACATGTGTGCGTGTGTGTGTGTACACATAGAGAGAGAGAGAGCTCAACAGTCTTAGAGTTGCTAGTGTCACAAACAAATCTTACAAAATGAAACTCAAAAGTGCCAAGGTAGTAAACATCAGTGCATCAATATTAATTGCTTATCAAGGGAAAAGCTACTATAAAACCAGCATAGACCTTTTGTCAATACAGTGTATGGCATCTGTTCTAGCTAAAAATTAACCGAATGTCAAGGAAAGCCTAGCAATGGGTTGTACTGAAATGAATTTGTCCATATCATATTTGTGCGATATCAAATTTTTCTCATCCAAACTTAACCAATTAGCTAATTAGGTCTAAGTGTGAAAATGCAAATCCATTCAATAATTTGCACCGATCCATTAAACCCTTTTTTTTTTTCAAGGGGTTGAAACACTAATGACTTGACCCAACAAAACTAGACATGACAACCGTTTTAATCAAATGTCTTTGTGTAGCGTTAATCAGTTGCACAGAATTTTGCCAGACCTACGTTAAGTACATTTATCAAAAACAGGCCTTCAACATTCAAATTTACTTGCGTAAACATTAAAAAACATAGCAACTTTTTTAAGATGTGCATATAGAAAACTAACAAATTAACTCTAATAACTGGGTTACATA